>NW_018128423.1:50814-60719 GCF_001952655.1 Monopterus albus
CCCAGACAGGAACAGAAATACAAGTTTAAAACACAACAGGCTCTACACTGTCACCCGAATGTTTACATTTTTTGGGGAGCTAATCCTAGTCCAATACAGAGACCCCTGTACCAGGGTCTGGTTCAAAAGTACTTCAGCCAACTTTACAAACAACCAGAATCAAGTTTATACATATACATATACATATATACACATGTTCCTTTCAAGACAACATGTTTTCCAGGGACACCCATGCATAATTCGAGAAAACCTTTGATCTGGGAAAGTTCAACTGTGATGTGGACTGAGCTTACGGGGCAATGAGGTCTAGGAGGAACAGCCTCTTACTTCTCTTGAATGTGTGTTCAACACATGTGGTTACGACAACAAACCTGAACCTGCTCCTAAAAGGATTCTCTGTGTGTGTGTACAGCCATCTCAGTTTGTTGTCGTACCCCGTCCATCATGGCCGGCTGGCTGGTGGCCTTCAGCTTCCCTCCTCTTTCCTCTACCGGGTCGGTGCAGCTGCGGCTCCTCTGAGAACCACTGAAGAAGAAAAACACAGGTCAGAGGTCACACAACATGCACAATCAGAGTGGAGTCCTTCAGAAGAGTTTCTACAGCTGTTTGGTAAAGCCCCAACACGTAGCAGTTGGAAATGTCACATCCTGTTCCCGGCTCACTCTGCTCACCCAGCGAAAGCTGACGAGTTTTTGGTTTTCCTGATGAAGGCTGAGATGTTTCTGATCCTCCTCCTGATCGGCTCCTCATTCTCCGAGTCAGACAGAACTCCCTGAGGAGAAGCATCAACAGATGTTTTGTGTTGTCGCAGTAGAAAAAACACAGGTGTAGCTAACAACATTCAGGCTGAAATTCTGAGCTGGACATAAAGAAAGTTAAATGGTTCATTAAATGTTTTAACTTTACAGAGTCCACAGGTATCTGTTCATGCTTTTGAAGGAAGACGTGAGTGGATTGTAACTGTAAATGTTCTACAACCCTGAGGTTTCTGTCCTCTACCTTAAACTGCATGTTAAATGTCAGTATCAGTCCATGATGGAAGTCTGAGAGTGCGCTGTGTTCACACTTACAGGCTCCTCATTCCGCCGGGCTGACCCGGACTCGTCTTTACAGATCGGAGTGTTTCTTCTCCTCAGATCCTCCCTGTCCTCAGACAACACCAGCTGCAACACAGTCACAAACCAACACTACCAAGTGTTAAGCTTAATACAAATGCACCAAACATCATCACACATTTTTGTTTCTACAGGAACAGGAACAGAGTAAGATGTTGCAGCTGCTTGTTAAAAGAAAACCACCCTCTAACTAAATGCTACATCAATAACTGACCACTGATATTACATGACAACATGTACAGTACTGTACATATACAGTACTAGGGTTGCAGTGGTATCCCGGTTTCACGATATACCATGGTATGGAATTTGATGGTTATCATACTATGCACATTAGCTTATTACCAGTATTGAAGTAAAAAATGCAATGTGTGCACCTTTCTTCTTCCCTACATAGTACTACTGCAGTATCACTTGACTTAGCACCAGCTGTGCAAACACACTTACAGTTTATTAAAACTGTTAGTTACAGAAGTTACCGCTGTCATGTCACAGCAAGAAGGTTCAGGATTCGAGACCCGGGCCGACCTGGGGCCTTTCTGTGGGGAGTTCGAACAATCCACGACCCTCTTCAGGATAAGCGGTGTAGATAATGATGGATGGATGGATTACAGAAGTTATAATTAAAGTTGTGGCACAGATAATTTAAAAGCAAAACCCTTACAAAAACATCTTTGTAAAATGAATGCAAAACTGTTAAACCCTTCCAAGGGTTTGAGGAAACTGAAATCAGTACTTTTAAGACTTTTCAAGCCCTGCAGAAACCCTGTCAGTCCAGTGTGTTCCTCTGCTTAGAAACTCGGCCAGCAAAAGAATAAAAATCACTGAAGTGTTGTTGGTGATAATGAGAAACAAACACAAAGCATCTGACTGACCTTGTGTTTCCCGGTCAGTCCTGATAAAACATCTGCAGACTTTGGAACGAGAGCAGGAGAGACGAAAAACTCTGAAGAGACAAACAACAGAGGCCACAGCAGAACATCACCACCAGGCTGGGACAGAAACACACACGAGCGCATTTTAAATCAAATCAGTCTCAAATAACAGCAGGATGTAAACATAAACCATGACTGTTAAATTCTTGCTGGAACAAATAAACAGAAGAATCCAAAACAGTAAATGGACCTTTACATTAAGAAACACAAACACGATTTCCTGCAGAGCTTTTTTTTTTAACAAAAGCTGGTGAGGTTGCCACATGTTGAACATCTGAATACAGGCCACTAAACAGGAAGGAGCAAAATGCTGTGGAAGACTGGAACAATTAAGGCTTAAATCAGGAAATATCTGGTTACAGAAGAGTCAGTAATAATTATGAAGAAATTGAACAACCGCTCTCACCTGGCCAGATGCACTCTCAATGGAAAAAAATGACATTTAGTAAAGAGGAGACCCTAAACCCAGATTTCAGGAAAAATAGCCCAAAGTTTTTTTGTGTGTGTGTTTTGTGCATTTGATGCAAAACAAAATAAAAACAATGGAATTAAAAAGACCTCAACAGTGTTTATTTTAATACAAATAGCCGGAGAATCAGGAATTTCCGCACTGTGGGATCAATAAAGTCCTACCTACCTACCAAACCCATTCTGATACTAGGAAAGATAGTGAACAGTGCTGCTGAGCAGCTGAGGTCCAGCTGAGTCAAACACAGTCAAATACAGACATGATGAAAGACAAAGTGATAATAAAAGGTACTGATACTGTAGTAAGTCAGCTGAAGTACTAATAAGCCTGTAGGGCCTCAGCTCCTCCTACAGCTGTGCAAGTCTGGACAAGTCTTCCAACACCAGAGCCAAACAGAAAGTGACCAAATGTCTACAAGTGTAAGACCCTGAAATGAATGAAACACGTCGGCCAGTCTCCACCCGAACCTCTTCGCTTCTGTGGTAATATTTTCTGTAAACTGAATCAGAGTCTCTCAGGTGGACGTGTCTGACATTTAGAAACTCTTCAGGCCGCCACCTGTTAAAACTAAACGTATAATAAAGTTGTAACCATCTCCACTGAATTCTGGGAGTTTCTATGTTTTTCATGCGGTTGGTTTGTAAAACAAACGCCCAGCGGCAGTGCTGATAAAGCGGAATGTGATCTATAGTTTCCCCGATAAATACACCGACCTCTCCGGCTATTGCAGTCCCTCCTGCCCGGCCTGCTGCTGCTCTCCGAGTCACTCCTCCTGCGGAGCCGCTCTTCACTGCCGGGATGTCTCCGGGCCAGGCAGAGCGGACGGGCCAGGCGTCAGCGCGAGCACAGAGTGGACGCGCGTGCAGCCCGCCAACCGCGAAGTTGGAACACGGGATGAGCGTGTGGTAACCTTCATAATAAAACCGGGTTCTCTTGATTTTCTTACGCGCGAAACGTTTTAAACTTTAAGATATACTGTACTGACAAATATTATCAAATGTAAAATTTTATGTTTGACAATATTTGCATGTAAATAAAATAAAAAGGGGAGCAAAGATAACTTTAAATTTTTAATAATTAATAATAAAAATTTTAAAACAATTGTAACTACAGATTTTTCAAAGACTTTGCAACTTTTGTTTAAACACCTATTTGTTTGTTTATTCACGCTATAAGATAACAGAAAATAAACTAAAAAATGCTTAAACGGTTTTACACATGCACAGACAATCTATCAAGCATATGATGGAAAACGCTACGTCTTTATAATCACACATCCATGGTTTAGAGTTGTTAAAATAAAACATAACATTTGTGTGCAGACCAAAAGCACATTTATAAACATTTCCATTAAGGCTGAGTAAACTTAATGGTCATAAAACTAAAACAGTAATGTTTAACATGTATTAGATGCTTTTTAATGTTGATTGATTATAAATATGGCAATAAGTTGTCATTTCTATTACCTTTATTGACTATAAAATTAATAGAATAGAATATAACAATAAAAATTAATAGAAATATTGCCATATAGAGACGGTAAAATAATGAAAATATAATTAAATATGAAATACATAAATTCGACATAAATACATTTTAGTGCTGAAAATAATAAAAATAAAAAGCATTAAAGGTGAGTACAAAATGAAACAGTGCAAGTTTTATTGTGAAATAATGTTTTTCGGTCGATAAGTGCTGCAAAAACCGGAAGTAGATACGAATTTGACCGCAGGAGAAGAAGACGAGAACATCAACAATGGCGGCGCACACGGAAGAGCAATTAGAAGTGGATATCTGAGAAATGAGCAGTGAGTTTAGAGGTAAAACTGAAATTGAACCGGTTTAATAACGTACATGTATTAAAACTAAAACTAGACACTTTCTTCAAGCAGTGGTACAGGAACAAGTCAGCATCTTTCAAGAAGACCATGATTTTTATGCAGAACAATGCTCCATGCCGTGCATCGAGGTACTCCACTGCGTGGCCAGCCAGTAAAGGCCTTAAACATGAAAAAATAATGACAAGGCCCCCTTCCTCACCTGACCTAACCCTATAGATTCTTGTGGGTCCTTCTTAAACAGGAGCTTTACGGTGAAGGAAAACAGTACACCTCTGAACAGGGTCTGGGAGGCTGGGCTTGCTGCTGCACAAAAAGATGATTGTCAACAGACTCCTTGAACAGAAGGCTTATGGCTGTTATTGAAAAGAAGGGAAGCTATATTGGTCACTGAGGGTTTTTTTGTTTTGTTTTTTTCATGTCAGAAATGTTGATTTGTAAATTTTGAATTTTTTATTTACATTTTTGTTCATTTAAATTTTGAGTTTATTATTATTTATAAAGTTATTCTCACTTTAACTGATAAAATAAACAAGTGAGATAGGAGAATTTTCATTTTTCATTTAGTTGCATAATAATTCTGCACATTAACAGTTGCCCAATAACTGTGCACACATAGACATTCTCCTAAGAAAGCCCAAACCTCACATTTACTTTCTTAAATATTCAGGTTTGAGGTTTATTAACATTTTGGATTGACCGAGAGCACTATAGTTGTTCAATAATAAAATTAATCCTCAAAAATACAACTTCCTAATAATTGTGCACACAGTGTAAGCCCTGTGAAAACCTAGGGAAAACCCTGTGATAGGTCACTTCATGACACAAGAATTCCAGACAAAACCCCCCTCAGCACAATGAGAAAAAGCTTATGTATTAACATCAGCTTGTTGTTACCTGGTTCCTGGTCTGGTTCCAGCCTGGGATGCAGAGTGGCAGGCCAATGGTGGAGGTGGTCCGTCTGGGCCTGGTTTCCTATCAGGAGGCTCTGCGGCTACAACAGGTCTATGTGAACCGGCACAAATCTGGTACATCTCACGCTCTGCTGCTGTGTCAGCACCTGCCAGTCTACACCACAGGGATCCGCCACAAACCCTACCCGGCCCTCCTGCTGGACCGACTACACCTGCTGGGTGCCGACGTCCATCGAGCCAACCGAGGAGGACTCATCACATTCCATGGGCCAGGACAGTTGGTCTGTTACCCGATCTTGAACCTGTGCAGCTTCAAGAAGGTCTGGACTCATCTGGTCTTGAGTTTAACATATTTTAATGTAACTGGACGTTTTCATCTTGGTTCTGTTTTTTTCAGAGTGTTCGTTGGTACGTCTGTGAGCTGGAGAAGACCATCATCTCGGTCTGCAGCAGGTTTAACATCGAGGCGTCAACGTCTCCTCACACTGGTGTTTGGGTTGGAGACAACAAGCTCTGTGCCATTGGTACAGAAATGCAACTTGACTACCTTCTGTTACTGGGCCTCACACAAGAACATCTTTGTGCTTTTATCCTGAACCAAGTGTCCCACTGGCTTGTACCACAAAGCCTAAGTTAACATGGTGATCTGGCCCAATTAAAAGTGAGCCAGCTTCATGGTACAAGAAAACCTGAGCTGAGCCCAAAGTAGCTGGATAAGCCACTAATCTCACTTACAGGGTACAGGGCCCTAGTCAGAATTGCTCTCTTAGACTGCACAGATTCATTGTAAGTCACTCCTCTCAAACCGATGAAGACATCTGTTTATGAGGAGGTTTGTGTTCATGGGATCTGGTCATTTGCATAATTTATGCTCCAAAACTGCTTGATAAGACTACATTCACATAATGTCAGCAGAACACAAAGAAGAGGAAAAACTACTGTAACTCCACCTTGGGGGTGTTCATATGTAATTCCAAGGTGGTTGCAGTATGTGAAGCTATATGGTATCATCTTGTTTTCTGAATTATGAAAACAAGTATTCCATTACCACACAGGCTAATTATTAATCAATTAAAGTAATTATTGCAGCTCTACTCTGTTTCCTTAAATTGCTTGGATGTTCTGCTGAAGAACAGATCTGTTTGTACGAGTTGTTCTTGCATGAGGGCCCATATGTTTTAAGTACTTTTAGTAACTACTACAACTACATAAATGTCCTTCGGTCCAAACACAGGTGGAAGTTTAGAGCCACCTTCTCGTCTTCTTTTTCTTCATTTGGTAAATTCAACCTGGTACACTCTCCAAAGGTGACAGAAATGACAGCATCGAAGTGAGTGGTCCCTGTATGGATGTCTTTTTCTTGTGTTTTTAGGAATCCACTGTGGTCGATACATCACGTCTCATGGTTTGGCTCTGAACTGTAACACTGATCTCTCATGGTTCAGCCACATCATACCGTGTGGTATCGAAGGGAAAGGAGTGACGTCACTGAGCGCCGAGCTGCAGAAAAATGTCAGCGTGGAAGACACCATCCCTCACCTGCTGGACTCCTTCCAAGATCACTTCAATTGTCAGCTGACTGAGAGAGAAACATCTGAACCGGTAGAGGACAGTGGAGGATCATCAGCATAGAGACTGATCTGACAGGACCTCATATGAATAAACAAGACAGATGCTCTCTGGGAATATTTTTATCAGTCTCACCTCTGTGCATCCATAACTTGAAAGAGGGCCAAGCCAAATCCCTCAGACTTACATGTTGCGTCTTGTTAGGTAGTGTAGTGGTTAAAAATAAACAAGGTTCCAGAAGTAATATGTAATAGAATAATATGTAGTTCATATATAGATATTATTTGTAATAGTTGTGATGTAAGGGTGAGCTAAGTGTGTACGGAAGCTTGATCTGTTTCTGGCACAAGCAAGAATATCTTGGGCTGTGTCCCCCTTGTTTAACTTATGGGTAAACATCCCGAGGAAGTCTAGATAGGGACTGGATATACTGTAGCTGCAGCCTTATGTGAATTGTTCGTGTGCTCTGTTCAGGTTTAGAAAAAGGAAATGTGCGCTAGGTCAATGCGACCTAGAAGTTCATGTACTGGACATTCTTAGACAATGCTCGGAAGAAGGTGTGTGTGGGTAGCTGGCACAAGACTGCGTCTCATGCTCAGGCCATGGAAGGCCGTGTAAGTGCAAGCAGATAAAAGGCTAGGAAAGCTGGGTTAGAGCAGAAGAAGAGGATGACAATGCTACTGTCAAAAGTGTTGCAGGGTTGTGTCTACCTTTGGGGTTAATTAATGGATGGTTATAGTGTTATAATCTTTATTTTAATTTTAATTAATTTAATTTTGAATTACTTTTCTTTGTGTATTAAAGGGGTTTTACTGTCTAAAACTTCCCCAAAAATATTAAAGCCAAATGTCACTTTGATTAAAAAGAAACCAAGACCCATAAGGGCAGAAATAAAGGCTCTTTTATATTATTTAAAAGGCATTTAAATAGTTTTTACCCAATAATAGCACCTTATATTTGATCAAAAGACTTTAAAAATACCAGATTATCTCTGTCAGTCTAGCCTTGTACATGTGTGTGCCCCAGGGCCTATGGTCAAGACATGTGCAGTGTGTTTTCCTCCACTTGCTAATTCCTATTTAATTAAATTGTTAAAGCCTATTAACACGGGACCTTTGCCAGGAGATGTTGGGCTCTGTGGTTGTGGGAACAGACAGTTCGATTAAGTGTTAGGCACTACTACTTTATGTGTGGTGATGTGTTTACACACTGTTCCGCTGCCCTGAGTCGACATAAACACCCGTTAATGTCCTGAATTCACACAACGAATCTTCTGCTTAACGTTATGAACTGTACGTGCACGCCAGATTTTGAACGACTGACTCCTATTAAGTGTATTAACGAGTGAAGAAAATTGACATTTTGGGTCAAAATCAGTTAACACACGTAAATAGTTTTTAGCTGATGTTTCCTTCAAAATAAAGCTGTGCGGGAGAGATATTTATTTTAAAATTAGACCGGAAGTTTCGTGTGTTGCCTCCCCGAGACTTGACGGCGATGTTTATGAACTTTATGGGTTACCATTTCTGGCGTGTCTAACTTTCCAGAGGAATATTCTCGACTATCTTGTAGTTAGCCTGCCAACATCGGCCTCCAGCGGCTGTAGTGTAAGTAGCTAACATTAGCCTCGGTGCGTGACATTCAGTCACGGAGTTCATCACCAGCAGCCATAACAACCTGACGTGTGCCAAGTCCAGGAGCCGGCAGCCGGCTATCTGTTAGCTGCTGCGTTATCTTTCAGAGCGATGGCCCTGGTGCAGTTCACTGGGGTGTAGCTAGCCTGGCTCAGCCAACATGGGAGACGATAACGGAGTAAACGGGGACCTGAATGACAACCTGAAGCGCCAGAGCACCGGCGACCCGCAGCTGGACAAGGCGGTGCAACAGTGGTTAACCTGGGACAAAGTGAGTGTCCGTCGGTCGGTTCGAGACCGTGTGTAGGAGACGTCGAACCAAACTGCCCTTAAAAATGCACTATTTTATGGTGACAGTGCATGTCGGCTAACATGTCGCAATACTGGTTAAGTCCTGCATTTGATATATAATTTTGACCGTGTGGTTGAATCGGCATACACACGATTTACTAAAGCACCACAGTTTTTATTAAACGGAGACTGTGTGATCTATTTTACCAAGTTCATTGATGCGTGTCTCTACGCTGAAGGTGTGTTGAAATAGCTGGCAGTGCTGCACAAGATGTGTTGATGTTAAACAGATGGGTTGAAACTCACTAAGCCGAAGTAGAACCAGTTTATAACATTTCCAAATAATGTTTCTCTTTGCAATTAATTATTGTCCTTGATCAATAAAATCTCAAATTACGAGGTATAAAATGGGAATTCTGAACGATGGCATAGCTACGTGTGTGGGCAGGTGTCAGCTGAGTCTCACCGGCATGAAGAAGCGTGTATGGCCGGTGTTCTATCGGATCCATGCTGCCTATCTATTAGTGCTATTTTGCGGTTCGCACATGCGCAGACCACAATGTTCGAGAATGTTTCCACGCCAATAAATCTATATAACCTTGCAGTCGGAACATTATTTGAAAGGTATATCGGTCTATCAAATGCTGCCCCTAAATTCTCAGATACAAGTGCTAAAATATAAAATCATGCTCCACCTACTATTACAGTATTAAAACAACCTACTGTATGTCAGTACTGTGAGAAAGAGTTTCTGTACGGGGCATGCATAACAGAGAGTGAAACTGGTATGGCAGCACAAATCGTCAACCCCTGCTGCAGTGTGGACCGTCAGTACAGAAATGTGTGGGTCATCGGGTGGTGAAGTGGCAGCCTGACTCAGCTCATCTGACTTTATTTAGAGAAAGTAGCCAAATGGCCTGTACTTCTTCTTCTTCTTCTTTCCGCCGTTCCCATTAGGGGTCACCACAGCGAATCATGTGTTTCCACCTAACTCTATCCTCAGCATCCTCTACTCTCACCCCAGTTAACTTCATGTCCTCTTTTAGCACATTCATATATCTCCTCTTTGGCCTTCCTCTTGACCTCTTGCCTGGCAGCTCCATCTCCAACATCCTTCTACCAATATAACCACTATCCCTC
>NW_018128423.1:62702-65829 GCF_001952655.1 Monopterus albus
TGACCACCAGAGTCATCCTACACACCACCATCCGATGCTGTCTGGCTACACTTTCTCCTACCACCACTTTGTAGTCACTAATCTCTTTCAGATTGCCTCATCTACATAGAATGTAGTCTACCTGCATACTCCTACCTCCACTCTTATATGTAACTCTATGTTCTTCCCTCTGCTGGAGATAGGTGTTAACTACAGCCATTTCCATCCTCTTAGCAAAGCCCACCACCATCTGTCCTTCTAGGTTCCTTTCCTTAACACCAAACCGGCCCATCACCTCCTCATCACTTTTGTTCCCTTCACCAACGTGCCCGTTGAAGTCTGGCCCAATCACCACTCTCTATCACCTCATCTAACTCACTCTAGAATCTCTCCTTCTCTTCTAACTCACACCCTACTTGTGGAGCATAACCACTGACTACATTCAACATTACCTCTTCAATTTCCAACTTCAGACTGATCACCCTGTCTGACACTCTTTTCACCTCTAAAACATTCCTCACCAGCTCCTCCTTCAGGATCACTCCTACCCCATTTCTCTTCCTGTCCACACCATAATAAAACAGTTTGTATCCCCCTCCAATGCTACGCACTTTGCTACCCTTCCACCTGGTCTCCTGCACACAGTATATCTACCTTCCTTCTCTCCATCATGTCCGCCAGCTCTCTACCTTTCCCTGTCATTGTGCCAACGTTAAGAGTCCCTATTCTCAGACCTATACTCCTGCCTTTCCTCTTCTCACTCTGTCTGCGACTCCTTCTACCTCCTCTCCTTCTTCGACCAACAGTAGTCCAATTTCCGCCAGCACCCTGTAGGTCAACAGCACTAGTGGCGGTCGTTGTTAACCCAGGCCTCGACTGATCTGGTGTGGAGTTCACACTGAAGATTTGCATGTTTAAATTTGGCATGTTTTTACGCTGGATGCACTTCCTGACGCAACCCTCTCTATTTATCCGGGCTTGGGACCGGCACAGAAGTCACTGGCTTGAAACCCCTGTGGCTAGATTAGCCAAATGGCCTGTACAGTTGGTGCAATCCCTGTTCATTGATCATACTGATCAAATACTATCAGCCAATTACCACAAGTCACCAGACACCTGTCTCTGAAGCAGTTTGAGCCGCTGGATGGTGTTTACATCCACTTGCAGCCGGAGTCCATGTGCACACTAATAGGCATAAAGATAACACTTTCCTCTATGACCCGTCTACAGTTTTGAAGAAATGTACTGAATGTATATGGCACAGCTTCAGGTTAGTTTACAGGCATTTAAACATTAAATGGAGGTGAAAACATTTTGAACCATTGAGAGAACACAGTTACAGGTTCAGATTAAACCATGCTATATGATGAAAATACAGATGGAGTTTCACAGTGAGCAGGCAGTGCAGAAATGTGTCCTAGAGCAGTTTTCAGGAGAGGCCGCAGTGTTAAAAGATTTCTGGTGATGATCCACTATTACACCAGTCCCATACTACATATTTGGTTGCCACCCTTCAGGTCCATATTACAATATGACCAGGTGAAGAATAAAGACCCATTCTGGTCAATTTCTCTTGACTCACGTCTTTATTCATGAAACAGCCACACATGAGAAATAGTATAACATCTGCTTAATTCTCCTTTTCCCCACCAGCCTGCTACACCAAGTTTACCTCTACACACTGAGACACTACAGTCTACAAACCTGAAATAACTGTGTAAGTGCTCAGGTTCATTCACTAACACTAAAGACCAAAAACAAGCCAGAAATCTGGGTGTAGTCCTGGACTCAGACCTGAACTGTAACATCCACTTTAAAGGATACGGAGTTGTATGCTGGAACACAATGGAAGTCTATGGCACACAGCAATGAGTTGGACCAGGGTCTGGACTCACACACATTACAGTGAGGACACCACGTTCACTGGTGCTGCTGGTCTCTGGTTGGGGTTGGTGGGGAATGACACAGACAGAGAAAATAGGCATTTTCACCTGAAGAACAGATCAAGAATTCGAACAGGAAATCTTGTGTGTTTATCTTAAACAGACGATGGCAACGTTGCCTTTTCAGGCCTCCGATGCGAGTCTTCTAGGAGGATTAAAGCCAGGAAGGCCACAGGCCCTGACCACATCAGCCCCAGGGTCCTCAGGGAGTGTGCAGACCAGCTTAGAAGTGGTTCTGTAAATGTTTAATCTGAGTCTTAGCCTGGAGAGAGTCCCGGTTCTGTGGAAGACATCCTGTGTGGTCCCAGTTCCTAAAGTGCCTCATCCCGTTACCCTGACCTCCCACCTGATGAAGAACATGGAGAGGATTGTCCTCGGCCACCGCCGTACCCAAGTGAGCTCAGCGCTGGACCCGCTGCAGTTTGCATATCGACCTGGCATCAGGGTAGACGACGCTATTATCTACATGCTGCATCAAGCCCTATCTCATCTGGAGTCCCCCAGAAGTATTGTGAGGGTCATGTTCTTTGACTTCTCCAGTGTTTTCAACACTAGGTATTTTTGAGTAGTTACTCAGAGATCCTTATGGCTGAAACACAGGTTTCTCTCCCCCATTGTGGGATTAATTGTGTGAGTAATATTCGATTGTCAATACTGACTGAGTTTACCCAATATGTGGATTGCTTCACTCGGGAGAATAAAATTTTGGACTTACTGTATGCAAATTCACAGGACGCATACAGCGTTACCCCCCTCCCTCCCCTTGGTAGGTCAGACCACGATTTAGTGCTGCTTACTCCACATTATATTCCCCTTGGCGCCAGCCATTTCTCACAAGGACGGTGAGGAAGTGGACACAGGATGCTGAGTGGACTTTGCAGGACTGTTTTGAGTGCACTAATTGGGATGTTCTCTGTCAGCCGCATGGTGAGGATATTAACAACATGACTGACTGTGTCACTGAATACATCAAGTTCTGTGAGAACATTGTCATTCCCTCACAGATTGTTCGCTGTTTTCCTAATAATAAACCATGGATCACTAGTGAATTGAAGGCTTTACTTAACACTAAGAAGAGAGTGTTTAAGTCGGGAAATAAAGAGCAGTTGAGGATGGTTCAACATGAACTGAGGGACAAAGTTAGGGAGTGTAAGGAGTCCTACAGGAGGAAGTTGGAAGACAAACTCCAAAAAAACAACATGAGG
>NW_018128423.1:66543-69120 GCF_001952655.1 Monopterus albus
TGTGTAAAGTTATGTAGCCTATTTAATAACTCTCAGCATTATTCCCAAAAGACCTTTGGAGAATAATCCTACATCATAGACAGTCTGCATTGCAATTCACACACCTGTGTAGATGAAAGACTCCGTGGGGTTTACTTCAAAAAGTTTCTATTGATTCTCAGATTTTCAGTATAGCTCGGAGTCATGTCATTTACAGAAGTATTCCGATGACTCTGTGGTGGTGGGGTGTTTAAGGGGTGGGCAGGAGGGGGAATACAGGAGGCTGGTGGATGAGTTTGTGGAGTGGTCTGGACAGAATCATTTGCTGCTTAACCTGGACAAGACCAAAGAGATGGTAATTGACTTCAGGAGGAAGGGAACTGCTCCACAGCCCCTCTCCATTTTGGGGAGGGATGTGGAGATGGTGCAGGAGTACAAATACTTGGGTGTGACTATCGACAACTGTCTGAACTGGAAAACAAACAGCACATCTGTGTATAAGAAGGCCCGCAGCAGACTCTATTTTTTAAGGAAGCTGAGGTCCTTCAATGTGTGCAATAAGATGCTGGAAATGTTCTATCGGTCTGTCGTTGCTAGTGCCTTGTACTCCTCAGTGGTTTGCTGGGGGAGTAGTATTGCAGCCAGGGACTCCGATAGATCTCTACTGCTGTTCCTGATTCTCTGCCCTGTTTTTAGGTGCCTTGATTTGCTTATTTGTGCTGTGTAAAATGTAACGTTCTGATGACTCTACTTGTGTGTATCAGTCCTAATGCTTTGTTGCCTTTATGTAACTTTTTATTTTAAGGCTAAGTGTTCGTTGTTACTACCTACTTACGTACGCATGCACCACGCGGAGTGGCAGCAAGTTACAGCAGCTGTGTCCTCGTGTTCTTTTCTGTTTCTATGAAGTTCTGTTCTTATGGTGTTATGTTGGTTTTTCTGTATTGCTGCTGTAACACAGAAATTTCCCCACTGTGGGGTCAATAAAGTACCTACTCTATACTCTACTCGCTAAGACCAGGGGAGGCCACATCAGTGCACCACTCAGATCTTTACACTTGGCTTCCTGTTTGTCAAAAACCTGATCTTACAATTCTCTTTATAAAGAACTGGACTGTTTGTTTCAGATGCTCCCCTATGATCCCTCCAGACCTTTCAGGTGTCGGGCACAGGTTGACTTACTGTCCAAACAACCAGGACAAGCACTTTTTATGCAACACACTCCCAGAAAACATGAAACGTGCTCCAACTCAGTTCTTTAAATCAGAGCTGAAGACTTTTATTCAGTTAAACCTGGGAATGTTTATCATCTTGTCATATTTATTCTTCAGAGTCCTTTATCTTCTCACCTTGTTTATTTTGAATTTTTGCTGAAAACTGCTTCATGGTTAAATGGTTAACTATTAGCTCCTGAGATCAAACTAGCTCTGACTAACACCAGGGAGAAATTAGTGCTGCAGCTAACTATCTTTTTCATTATTAATAAGTCGACTAATCAATACAGCTGTGTGTGTAACTGTAATTGTCATGACCCAGTGACTGGTCACAGGTGGAGCTGCAGCAGTGTCATTATCCTGCTGCAGAAACACAGGTGATGCATCAGCTCACTGACTCCAAGCTGCTGTCAAACAATCCAGTCTGAAAACATGGGGACTGTACAGGAAGTGCTGAGCTTGTAGTGGAAGCGGGAGGGTTTCACATGTGCTGCACCCCCCTGACCTCACACTGGTGTGTCATTAAAGGTCACAGCTGCTGGGGAGGTTCCTGGCCCCCGCTGTAAATGTCGCCAGGCTGGAAGGGATTCATAAGACACATTTATTCAGTGTTATCATTTACAGTGTGATAATCTGTTCTCCAGACCCTTCTGTACAAACATGCTGGTTGGACCTCCCTCAGGTCCACATCTGTGCCACTGTTAAGAATGTAACACATTCAAAGGATTGTGTTTGTAAAGGCACAATTTTTGACTCAGTGAAATAGTGAAATTTTTACTATTAACCCCACTGATTCCAGCCAGTTTGTGACATAACTGTTGGGCACAGAACATAACCAAACTACAGCAGTGCATGTTTCCATATGGTTCAATTTTTATTAGGGCTGGGCACGTTAACGCGTTAGTTTCACGTTAACGTAATACTTCAATAACGCCGACATTTTTCTTTGTCGCGTATTAACGCAGTTTATTTTTATTTTTATTATTTTGAAAGTCTGTTGCTCACTGGCTCTGAATAGACATACTGACAAACCATGGGTCACAGGGTGGGCGGGGTGTTGATCAGTACTGGCTTGAGATGGGCGTCATCACGCGTCTCAACCAATAAGAGCATTTGGGGTGGGCCTAAGACCGCTGCAGCGCTCAGGTGAACTGGTCCAACTTGGTGACTTTCCAAATCCTCTTGGCGACTTTTTTTGTCAAAAGCGACTAGCGACAAATCTAGCGACTTTTCTGGTGTTTTGGAGACTGACGTGAAAGCACGTATCACTCTGCATTTACTGTCCTCAATGAGCAGCGGGTGCTGCCGTGAGCCCCTCCCCCGTCCCTAAGCTCCCACAGTAGCCTGACGCAGCAGCTCCAGCTGCAGTCAGAGGAGACCCCCA
>NW_018128423.1:69645-82519 GCF_001952655.1 Monopterus albus
GATAAACAAAAGCAAGACAAGCTAACAAATGCCATAGCTAAGTGGATAGCTACAAACTGCAGGCTGATTAGTATTATGGAAGATGTTGGTCTGAGGAACGTTATTAGGATCGCAACGAATGACGGCACGTATAAGCCTTGATTGATATGAGCTTGATTACATTGTTTGAGATTTGCTGCTACTGTGTAAAAAGCACCTTATTTTTTTAAAGTGTTTGCAAACCAAATGTTATTGCACTTTTGTTCATATAGTAGTACTTTTAAAATACAAGTGCACAATACAGTACTTTTGAATTCATTATTGAATACTGCTCATATCAGTGCAGGTAATCGCAGTTAATCTCAGCGATTAAGGATTTTAATCATTGCCCAGCACTAGTTTTTATATATATGTGTCAAATTTTAAACATTTTGTTGCAACTGTCTGAAATTCAATGTCTAAAATGTTCTGTTAACATTTTTTACCAGTTTATTTTGCAGCTGTGAAATGTCCTGCTCAGTACACATTAGCAGCATTTTACAGTTGCCCTATTTAACCTTCATAACCAACCAATGATCCAGCAGTTTAATAGTCAACTGGTCGAATCATTAGTCGAGAGACCTGTCAGTTGACTGAGACTCCTCTACTCACGCCCATGTTTTTATTTTATTATACTTTTTGTCACCCAGTGTGCATTACAGTAGAAGGCAGCCCCAGCCAGTAGTTTGTCTTCTTCTCCTCATTTCGGTGTGCCAAGCAGCAGCCTGCTCAATACTGCCCCTGTGGTTGGGGGTGGGGGTATACACACTTCAACGATGACTGGTACTTTATTAGAAGTGTTGTCAATCATCCTGGTCTACGTTTACAAGAGACTGTTGCGACCACGTGGCTGGTTTTGCTGAATGGTATGTGAGTCCAGTTTGTTTACCCGTCTCCAATAAAGTTTACCGTTTACCGACCGTTTCTGCAACATGCATCCATCCAAATGGGCCTAGGAAGCTAACAAAAACACGGGAAAACATTTCAGTGAGGAATTATAAATAAGAGGAATTGTTTTCACAGTGAGCTGGTGCACATCAAACACACAGTAACAACACACGTTGTGGGTTAACTGATGGGAGAAGTTTAAAAATGTTAGTAAACTCAGCTATAACCACGTCTCAGGAGAAAAACCTACCTATAGGAGCATTGTTTCAACAGAAATACCAGTCGTTCCGACAAATCTATGACGTCATATATCGTCAGTTTAAATAGGTCACAGTTTATCTTTTGCATTACATGCAGCTGTCTTTTACAGATTTTTAAATGCTCAGAAATGTGCTCCTGTCACTCTTTTGCATTTATGGGTACAGCCGTACAGTTTAATGTATTACTGAGCCTCTGACTGCTGCTGTGGACACCCAGGAGTGGAGGCTGCTGCAGAAACAGGTCATAGATGGAAGTACAGTAGACAAAGCTGGAATCATATAAGGCCACGTTCACACTGCAGGCTGAAGTGGCTCAAATCCAATCTTTTTGCCCAAATGTGACCCATATCCGATTTCCTTATGACAGTATGAACAGCACAAATCCGATTTTTTCAAATCCGGCCCACGCCACTTTCATATGTGGTCCTAAATCGAATACATATCCGATGTTTTGCAATGCGACTTCAGTCTGAACAGCCATGTCGCATTTCATGCGATTTTTATGTCATTGAAATGCGACAGATGTCACAGTTCTGCGCTGGGGGAGGCGAGGCCATAAGCAATATTTGTGCTCTCCTTCTTCTTGATATTCTTATTATTATTTCTTTATTTCAATTGCACATTAACTGGTACATTGCTACGCACATGCTATCACGAGCCGCATCCATTTTTATTTTCGCAAACACAGTACGCATTTTAAGCTAGACCTGCAAGAAAGTATACAGGGGCCCAAGATGTATTTGGGAATTATTCAGTGAATTGACATAAAAATAAATACTCATGTTAAAAATGTAGATACATTAATAAAATTCAACTAAAATTATCCAGCATGGCTCCACTGTACAAAACTGAGACTAAGCTACAATACTACTACTACTACCTACTGAAATCTTCACAAATGGCTCTGCAATACATACGGTACTTGGGCTTTTAATCTAGACTTGCAAGCAGGTATACTAGGGTCCAAACACCTGAAGTATGTGTGGCAGTAGGATGGCGTATGCAGGACTGAGTCCAAATAAACTACATTGTGCACGTTCATGGTGGTAAAGGAACAGTGTGGCTCACTGCTGTGATTTAGTAGTCTTTGGACAACAATGGAGCTCTATGGCACAAAGGAAGAAGATTAACCTGCGTTTCCTCTCCTGTGGTGCAGAACCCATGGACTCGGGCTCAGATAGAGTCTCTGGTAGTGGCGTGTCGGGTGGACGACCTGAGGTCAAGACTCTGCAGCAGAATGAGCTTCGGTACAGCCGGGCTCAGAGCTCCAATGGGAGCCGGATTCAACCGGATCAACGACCTCACTGTGATCCAGTCCACACAGGTCAGACCAGTCCACTACACCAGTAACATCCAGTCCACTACACCAATAACATCCAGTCCGCACAGGTCAGACCAGTCCGCTACACCAGTAACATCCAGTCCACTACACCAATAACATCCAGTCCGCACAGGTCAGACCAGTCCGCTACATCAGTATCGTCCAGTCCGCACAGGTCAGACCAGTCCGCTACACCAGTAACGTCCAGTCCGCACAGGTCAGACCAGTCCGCTACATCAGTAACGTCCATTCCGCACAGGTCAGACCAGTCCGCTACATCAGTAACATCCAGTCCACATACAGTGCCTTGCGAAAGTATTCGGCCCCCTTGAACTTTGCGACCTTTTGCCACATTTCAGGCTTCAAACATAAAGATGTAAAACTGTAATTTTTTGTGAAGAATCAACAACAAGTGGGACACAATCATGAAGTGGAACGAAATTTATTGGATATTTCAAACTTTTTTAACAAATAAAAAACTGAAAAATTGGGCGTGCAAAATTATTCAGCCCCCTTAAGTTAATACTTTGTAGCGCCACCTTTTGCTGCGATTACAGCTGTAAGTCGCTTGGGGTATGTCTCTAACAGTTTTGCACATCAAGAGACTGAAATTTTTGCCCATTCCTCCGTGCAAAACAGCTCGAGCTCAGTGAGATTGGATGGAGAGCGTTTGTGAACAGCAGTTTTCAGTTCGTTCCACAGATTCTCGATTGGATTCAGGTCTGGACTTTGACTTGGCCATTCTAACACCTGGATATGTTTATTTGTATTTATTAGTCATTTAGGTCAACATTGGATCATTCAGAGATCCTCACTGAACTTCTGGAGAGAGTTTGCTGCACTGAAAGTAAAGGGGCTGAATAATTTTGCACGCCCAATTTTTCAGTTTTTTATTTGTTAAAAAAGTTTGAAATATCCAATAAATTTCGTTCCACTTCATGATTGTGTCCCACTTGTTGTTGATTCTTCACAAAAAATTACAGTTTTATATCTTTATGTTTGAAGCCTGAAATGTGGCAAAAGGTCGCAAAGTTCAAGGGGGGCGAATACTTTCGCAAGGCACTGTAGGTCAGACCAGTCCGCTAGACCAGTAACATCCAGTGTACATACTGTTTGACTGCAGAAAACAAAGCAGCTCACACACACACACGTCAACAGACATAGTTTAAAATCAAACATCGCCCAGTTAATTTGTTTCTTTCTATTTCGTGCTGATGTCTCATAATGTGTCTTTGACATCAAACCTAATTTTTATTTTTGTGTCTTGCAACATGTGCCAATAAATAAAGCTAATAAAACAAAACAATCATTGTTGTATTATATATAACAATATAGCATGGAGTTGAACCGTTTTTTTTTTTTTTTTGTCTGTGTGCAGGGTTTGTTTTCCTACCTGTCCAGGTATTTCCCAGACTTCAGCGGCAGAGGAGTGGTTGTTGGTTTTGACACTCGAGGACAGGAGGAGAGCGGCTGCAGCAGTCAGCGGTAATTGACTATAAACACATGATCATACTCAGTGATGACTGTAACATGTGGTTCCTGAACTTTTCAAGTGTCATATTTCTAGTAAAGACAGGGAAAACTGAGAGTAGTGGAGCCTAACGCAGACAGGCTGGCAGATTAAGCTAAACACTCTTATTGCTAAAAGAAAAACCAGAACTTAGTCAGACAGACCAAACCGAGCAGGAGACAGCCCTAAGCAGAAATAGAGTCCAAGTGCCATGTCCAAGCTGAGAAAAGAGTCCAAAGGGGAGAAAACACGAGGCGAAAATCCAGAAAACCAAGCAGTGCAAAGCAAGCATATAATCCAAGCACAGTGAAAGATCTAGATAGAAAGCGAGAGGCAGAGTGCGAAGTCCAAGCAGCTGGAAGCTTAAGCTACAGAGAGCATGCAAGACAATCTGGCAAAGACACAAGTAACACCAGCAGAATATACATTGAGCAGATGAGGAATGTTGTGCATTTCTTGTGCAAGAAAAATGTTTGATAAACTTGATGTCAAACACTGAGCAGTGTAGTGAACTACTCCTCGTGGTCAGGAGTAGTCTTGACTCAGATTAACCAAACTGTACAGAGAAGTGTCTGCCCTATACAGCTTCATGTCTGAAGCTGGAGTGTGTTTGCATGCGTTTCAGGCTGGCGAAGCTGACGGCTGCTGTGCTGCTCAGCAGAGACATTCCTGTTCATCTGTTCTCCACCTTCATCCCCACGCCGTATGTGGTGAGGAAGCACTAATGCTTCAGTTTGCTCTGTCATACAGTGTGTAGCCAAGATCTACATCAGCACCGCTGTGTTTTTGTTTCCAGCCATATGCTGTGAAGAAGATGGGAGCGGCAGCCGGAGTGATGATCACTGCTTCACACAATCCCAAAGAAGACAACGGGTACAAGGTCAGTTAGCAAACTTTCATGCTGGATGCAACCTATTAAATGATAGGCATGTAACGATATTTGAAATTTCACGATATCTGGACAGAAGAATTTCTCGATACCATGGTGGGACTGACAGTATCTATCAGGACTTTACATAGGGTTACTTCGCTAGTATAACTGTGTCCAGGTCACAGAATTTAAACAGACACAGCGGCTGCTCCATCGTTGACTTTTACAGCTGTTGTGTCACAGCATTTCAGTTTCCCTCTTTAGGTTATTGACACAGGTGGAAAGGAAAATGACAAAGTTTGCAAATACTGACGGACGAAGGCCATTTAGGACCAGGACAGTCCTGGATATGTCTTTTAGAGGCAGTCGGGGCACCGTTGTGAGCTACACTTTAACCGAGATGGGCAAACAAACCGGATGCTCACACACAAAACCAGCCACTCAGTAACGTCCTTAAAGTCTTTTCTCCTAAAAAGTAGATGTTTGAAAAACACCTCCAGTAAAGCTCAAGTCTTACCTTTACAGGGCTGGTCCTAGTTTAAGACCTTTTTGTCCTCGTTCTGGTGCGCCAAGCAGTGATTTGCTCACTACTGCCCCCGGTGGTCAGGTCTGCACTGCCACCAGACGGTAAAAGTTAAACCCGCGTAGGGCCACAAATACACTGTTCCACTGAGTGACTTGTTGTGTTTTCCAGATCCAGCTGCTGCAATAATACATTATTTCACAGAAAGATTCTGTATACATTTATATACATTATACAAAAAATGCAGTTTTATTTAATAAGATTTTTTTCATTTTTTAATATCATGACAAATATCATACCATGGCCTTTTTACTGTGGCAATACCACACTGTGTGTTTTTGGTATTGTTACATCCCTGTTTTACATATTTTACATCTCAGTACTACATGTTAGTTATCCGGTTTATAGAGCCATAGTTACTTAATTTTTTAACCCACACAAATAAAACTTGGCAGCTGGTACACTGTTCAGTTTGTTTATTTCAGTTTTTCCACCCAGCTCAGCGTCTCTGAGTTCTGCCTGGAGACTTTGTGAAGCAACACACCTGCAGCCCCATTTATCAAACTGCAATCCATGGAAAATTGGTATTTAAATTTACTGTGTGCACGCACAGTGTCCACAGTGTGTGCTGTTAACAGTGATAACAGGTCAATGAGGAGAACATCGGGGTAAAGCTATGAAGGTATAAAGTAGCAGTCTTATCTGACATGTTTACCGGCGGCCTGTCAAAGAGAAGAAAGGACAGAACGGTACCTGCCACCCACAATTAAATGTCGTGCAGAGATTGACTTGACGGAGATGCAGTCGCTCTGTGGTGTAGTTAAGAGAAACCTGATGAAATCAAGGCAGAAATTGAATAATCTCACAATTAGTCACATTTTAGCTCTCCACACCAAAACAGAAATGGTGTACACTGCTGACAGGAGAGTTGTGTGTCTGTAACTGAAGAGCTGGTGTTCCTGTGTTTACACCAGGCCAATGGCCCTTTGAGGAGAGAGCCCTGTGTACCTGTCTGCCACTGGAGCTTTGTTGGAGCACCTGGTCTCTAGTCATTATAACTGTACACACACCTGTGCTACTGTCTCCCTCTGCAGGTGTACTGGTGTAATGGCGCTCAGATCTCTTCACCTCATGACAAGGAGATCCTGCGGTGCATTGAGGAGCAGCTGGAGCCCTGGAGCACCTCCTGCTGGGAGGAGGAGCTGGTGGAGAGCTCCTCCCTGAGGACCGATCCCCTGGTGCAGATCAACAGCTGCTACATGGAAGAACTCACCTCCCTCTGCTTTCACAGGTAAGGGGAGGACTCTGCAGCTAGTCCCCAAGACCCCAGACCTCTGCAGCTAGTCTCCAAAACCTCAGACCTCAGCAGCCAGTCCCCAGACCTCTGTAACTAGTCCAGAATGCCACTTTCCACCAGGGGTTCAACCTTCCCAACTTTGCCCACACTATCTCTGTTCTTTGTTCACTACACTGGTTTTCTGCTGCAACTTGCATGCAGTTCCAGACTCTGGTACTGGTCTACAGGGCAGTGAGGGGAACTGCTCCTTTCTACTTCTAAGCCCTGGTCCTCTCTGTTCTGGCTCCACAGTGGTGGAATAAATCATTGCACATTTTTCTCCACATGCTGAAAGTCATATTTTCTCAGGGATCTAAACAGCAGCTGCCCGCTGAAGTTCGTCCACTCATCCTTCCATGGCGTCGGACACGTTTTTGTCCAGCAAGCCTTCCAGAGCTTTGGCTTTGCTCCGCCGATCCCTGTCCCGGAGCAGAAGGACCCTGACCCTAACTTCCCCTCTGTCCACTGCCCCAACCCTGAGGAGGGAGAGTCTGTCCTGGTAGAGAACAAATTCCATTTCTTTGTGTTTTCTTTAGATTAAGTGTTTTTGTTTTAATAATTTATTTTCTTCTTCTGTGTTCCAGGAGCTCTCTCTTCTCCTGGCAGAGAGGGAAAATGCTCGGATCATTCTGGCGACAGATCCTGATGCTGATCGTTTGGCTGTAGCAGAGAAGTCTGATAGGTAACTGTGGGACAGGTCACATTTGCTCAGAGGCACTTCAGTTCAGAGTTAGAGCTCAAAAGTCCACATTACTTCTACCGTGTTCCCCATGTAACCTGTGGGCTCACTCATCATAAAGATGTAGTTTATCTGTGATGTGGTTTGCTTGTGTTTACCTGTGTTACATGCATATTCACCAGTTTCTTCCTGTGTAACAGGTGTGGTTGGAAGGTGTTCACTGGTAACGAGCTAGCGGCGCTGCTGGGTTGGTGGATGTTCTTTAACTGGAAGGAGAACCATCCAGATCCTGCAGAAACTCAGGGAGTTTACATGTTGGCCACCACCGTGTCCTCAAAGATCCTGCAGGCCTTTGCTCGCATCGAGGGGTTCCACTTCGAGGTGAGAGTCCTTGGCTACACCTACTATTTTCTCACCAGAATAAGACATACAGTATGAGAAAGGGTCTGACAGAACAAGGGCCAAGACTTTTCATCTGCACTGCTGTATCAGTCACAGTGTGAATGACGATGGTTTCCTGTCTGTCTGTGTTGAACAGGAAACTCTCCCAGGGTTCAAGTGGATTGGAAACAGAATACACGAACTCTCCAAAACAGGAAACACAGTCATATTTGCCTTCGAGGAGTCGATCGGTAACTGAGCTTATTATCTTACTGAATTTTGTGGTGAAGACAAACTCCTCAGTCCTCACTCATTGTGAAGGCTGAAACTCTCGAGATGATTGGTTCTCAGTGTGTCCGTCCTGTACACCCTCAGTGAAGATGTAAAGGTTGAAACCCTGGCCCCCCCATGCTGGGGGTCAGATGTACAGTACTGTGATCTCTGTGAATCATGATTTCACCCATTCCATGCAGTTTCTCATTATAATTTTTATCACCTTCATTTCTTTTATTATCATTGGATATGGAACAGAGACTTGGTCTCTTTAGGATAATGTAAAACTCTTAATGGTTACTCCACCTGACTGAAGGAACATAGATTTGTTTTCGGTCAACAAAAGCTTGGTCTCCATGTGTTCAGGTTTCCTGTGTGGCAGTATGGTCCCAGACAAAGATGGTGTGAGCTCGGCAGCGGTTGTGGCTGAAATGGCTGCGTGCCTCCACAACAAGAACCTGAGTTGGCCAAGTATGTTACACACACAAAGAATTTGTTTCTGGTATAGAACCAAGGCAGCCACCTGCGGCACCAACTCACACCGATGGCTTTAACCATTGGGGGCAACTTAGGGTTCACTGTCTTGCCCAAGACACTTCGACATGTGGACTGCAGGCACTGTGATTCGAACCTCCAACCGTCTGGTTGGGAGATGACCGCTCTACCCACTGAACCACAGTCGCCCAGGCTGCTGGATATTACAGGGATCAAAATTAAAGCAGGAATATTAAGACATTGTGGCTTGGCACAGGCAGACAATCTGATATAAAGTGCTTGAATAAAATGCAGTGTAGTTTTAGTTTTGTACAGAGATACATGGATATGCTTTTACTTTTACAGATTGTAGCAACTAAGACTTGTTCTATTTCCTTTATTATTACAAAACTGTACCAGGTTTTTCTGGAAATATTCCAGCAATTCACTGCAAATTTTTTAGAAAACCTTAATTGTTTCCAGGAGCTTAGCTGGAAAACAGTACCTATAAAATAAAGTGCAACCAAAAGTTGCAAGAGTAGAGAGCAGCAAACACTGCCATGTTTTGGTTCTTCGTACCTGTGTTTTTACATCCGTGCTTTCAGCAGAGCAGCGTCGGCAAAGTACCACTGAGACCAGAAAGCCTATCTCTGACACATTTCAGGTTGTCCTTGTCCTTGAGGAGGTTTTAGAGGTCTTTGAAAAATCTCCAGAAGTGTTTTTAAAGGAAAATTAAGGTTCCAGTAACTCTTAGATTTTCAAACTTTAAAGTTCTGTTTAGGTCTTTTTTTTTTTAATTCTGTGATTTGCAGTGAAATCCAGAGTTTGATGTCTGAAAGTTTCTTCTCTCTTATTTTGTTGTGACTTCCTATCTCCAGGTATGGTTATCATGTTTCTAAAACCTCATACGTCATCTGTAACAATCCTCCCACCATCCAGAAGATCTTTAGTCGGATCAGAAACTTTGAAGGCGAGGGTTCGTACCCAAAGACGTGTGGCGGTGTTCGGATCGTCCACGTCAGAGACGTCACCATGGGATATGACAGCAGCCAGCCTGACCTTCGATCTGTAAGGCGGTGACAGATAAGAGCTGCGTGTGTTGACTTTTTGTTTCTATAATATAATCTGACTTTGTGTTTCCTGTGGAGGTGCTTCCTGTGTCGAGGAGTAGTCAGATGATCACCTTTACACTAGAGAATGGTGTCGTGGCCACGCTGAGGACCAGCGGCACCGAACCCAAGATCAAGTACTACACCGAGTTCTGCGCTGCACCGGGGAAAAGGTTAGCCACTTCCAACACACAGTTTACCTGCTGCTGACAAGACATGAAGAGATAACATATAATACAGCTCTAATCCACTTGTTAAGTGGTGACGTAACATCATGTTTCAGAGTCCAAACCGCAGTTCGTTCTCCTCCTCTCTGTATGCCACAGCGTAGTGTTCCCCATTGTTTCAACAGATCTGAATCAAAAATCACAGCTCAGCTGTCATTCTACCACTTTCCTTGCAACAGGAAGGAGAAAAAGAAATGGCTACAATTGATTAGATCAGTCACAGTGTTCTTAAGTTAAAAACAATGAAACTTCTGCAAGTGGTCTGTTTTGCTGCCTTGTAACGTTAGCTAGCAAGCTAGTTAGCATAAAGTTGAGGTAAACACTATACATGGACACATTTTGCGCTGATCAAAGTCACAGTAAAAGCTGGGAACGATTAAAAACGAGTATGACATATGACTCCATATATAAAGCTCTGTATTGGAATACATTTACTATGATGTGTAATAAAGTTTGGTTATTATGCCACCAGGCATAACAGCGACACTGGCTACTTTATTTGAATCTTAAGAATGTGATCGTTTTCTTTTACTCTCAATGATGCGTCGCAAAAAAAAAGATGTTATTGTGCAGAGGATGACAGGCTCCGCCATTTGGATCTGGGGGAGTTTGGACCCAGAGGTGGAAGATTACATCACACTTAACAAGAAGACAGGCTTTCCCAGTGGATCAAATCTTGACAGCAACAGAAGTCATGTCACAGACTTTGTGACGCTCAGAGAAATGTGTTCACCTTTTTACAGATGCTCCTTTTCCATTGATCGTGAAATGCTGTTTGTGCTCATATCCACATGTGTGATCTGTGTTGCAGTGAGGTGTCCAGTCTGGAGGAGGAGCTCAGGAAGGTAACTGCTGCTCTGCTGGAAGAGTTCCTGGAGCCAGAGAAAAACAATCTGATTCGCCGCTTTGTATAGCCCAGCCTCTTCGTACCTGGTCCCCTGCAGTGACGGCACATCCTGTGGTGCTTGTAGACAAGTCAGCTGCTTCACTCTGTCGTGTCAATAAAGTTCACATTGGACTGAAGAAGCCGTTTGGACTCTGGAAAACAGAGACGTTTGATGTTAGAGACTGAATGTTAACTTAGAGCAATGATCGACAGACTGATTGACATTTAGTTGCAGGCCTGAACTGTGGTACTCTGTGTACATCATTAACCATCATACAGCAGAGAGCAGGATGAGGAAACAGAGTCCAACCAAAGAGTGAGTTCATTTTCATTTTCTTTTGTTTGATTGGTTCTCAGGTGCAGGTAACAAAGAAAAAATTATTTATAAATATATTTTCTTAAAAGATGAACTGAGAAGAAAATTACATATAAATTGTTGGTAAAACCAAATGTTTACTTTCAAACTGAGTTAAAGTCCTGCACTTGGAAGATGTGAAAAAGGTGATTGATATGGAAGTTCATTGATGACAAAATGACTAAGCACACACGACACAACATATCGGTGGACATGGATTTGTACGGGAGCCTGTGACTGCTCACTTTCTTGTTTTAACAGAGCTCTCGTTAAAGCAAAATATTTGTCATGTTATGACGTTTTCTTACTTGTTTAATTTTGATATTAAAATAACATTTTTACAGGAAATTAAAATATTTTCTTCATTGTGGCAGAAATAGGGTTAGGGTTCAAATATATAATAAAATAAAAAATACACTGCTGTAGTTTTTCAAAGTCCCACATTGGTTTGTATATTAACTTTGAAACATCACAGTCAACTCTTCCTGAACTACTCCTAGTCTTAAATGATTTACAAGTGGACTAAACATCACAAGTAAATTTTGTAACAATTAAAAATTATTTATTTCAATTTTTCTTGAAAGTGCACATTATAGTTCAAGTTGATTGAAGAAATGACCAAAATTTCTAATAAAAAAAGACACACCAGTAAAAACTGAAGACCAAATAAACAGCGAGTCTAAAACCAGCTTTGATTGTAAAGAGGAAATAAGAAAACTCAAATGTTTTGGATTCATCATTTCAAATGGGATGTTTTGTTTCTTGGTTTGTTTTATTTTACAGTAAACGAAATATCTTTGGGTTTTGGACTGTTGGTTGGACAAAATGAGACATTTGAAGACATGCCTGAAACTGTAGTGGTCATTTTTTAAATGTTTGTTGTTTTATGTTGCTTATTTGATTAAATGTAAAAAGAATGAGCACATTAATGGATATTGAAAACAACTGTTTATTGCAGCTCAAAAATGTATTTTCATTCCTCACCCACGGTCAAATTTAATCTTGGATTAGATTCGGGGTTTTTTCTTCCAGATTTGTCATTAATGAACTTCCATACATGGACAGTAGAGGAGGAATGTACCTTTAAAACAAACATAAACAGCTTCTTACATTTTTCTTCCTTTGTGTTTTGATGTTTATCTGAAAGTTCAGGTTTCACTCCACACTGTGGATGTTATTTATTTTCATAAAAGATATTTATGTTGTACAGACAATGAGAGGCTGATGATACTGGGTTCCATGTTTGGTTTTCTGAACAGAAGACAGCGTGAGACCTCTGTAGATTTGTGTTTGTATTGTTGCAGCTTTAGTCCTCGTGTCAAAATAAAATCTGCTGTTAATGTACTGCTCTCATGAGCCACCAATAAAACTAAATCAAACTTTAGTCTTTTGTTTATTCATTGTTTACATTATTTAAACATTTAAATTTCATTTTAAGATAGAAAATGATTTCAAACACTGTTCCAATCTTCCTCTCTCACTCATCGGTCGAATGGCTACTGTCAAAATGAAAACTCTACCTCAAATCAACTGTTTACAATGCTTCCCACAACACCCACAGATAAATGGTTTAAATCACTTTATTCTATAACTTCACAATTTTATTGGAAAAACAAGAAACCCAAAATTTCTCTACACTCCAAAAGAAGAAATCACTAGGTGGTCTAGAAGCACCAAATTTCCAATATTACTAAATCAAATCAAATCAATTTTATTTGTATAGCAGCAAATCACAACAAAAGTCATCTCAGGACACTTTACAA
>NW_018128423.1:84884-86512 GCF_001952655.1 Monopterus albus
CTGCGAGAGCTGTGGGAGTGGTCCGACCAATTTTTTCTCTAATAGTTGTGATTTTATTTGTAAAACTCATGAAGTCATTGCTGCTGAGATCTAAGGGAATGTTAAGCTCAACAGCACTGTGGCTCTTTGTCAGCCTGGCTACATAACATAACATAACATAACAACATAACATAATGCTCAATCTTGTTCATCCTATGATCTCATTGTTTAAACTCTCCCTTTCAGGTTTTCAACAAGTCATACGTGGTTCACTCAGACTAGAATTAGGTAAGTCTCTTTTCAAACCCAATCATCCGGTTTGTAGTGGTCTTCTTCTCTTTTTTCCTTGTCTCGGATCTGTTGATACATAGTCTTAGTTAAAGCAGTGTCTATCAGTCCTGCCATCAGTCCTCGCAGGCAGGGAATGCAACAGCAGCCACACATGACCAGCAGGGCTGCAGCTACAGACAGAGAGATCAACCCAGAAGCGATCAGACCACTCCACTTTCTGAACAAGGATTCCAGGAGATTGGCAAAGGGGTTGTTGATGCCAGAGTTCACAGCCAGCTCCTCGAATAGGGCTGTCAGTCCTTCAAGGGCCTTGGTGATGCTGCCATCTGCGGAAATGTTGTTGGGTATAAAAGTACAACAAAACATGCCAAACATTTTGCATACTCCTCCTTTCTCAGCTAACATATCTAGAGCCATCCTATTTTGCCATGACATGAGAGAAGTTGGGCCCAGTTGTTCTGCTATGCCTCTAATTGCATCTCTGGTATGATTCACAAAACGTTGTTGATTATAATATAAGTAGTTAATCCGATCCACATTCTTATTTACTGTGACCCACCAGGAAAGAAAAGATTCAAACCCTGCAGCTATTTGATTTCTAGCTAAATTCATCAGGTACTCCTCAGGGTACACCAATTGCATCTAAGCACACTCTGTTGTCGAACGAACCTCTGGGCTTACCTGTAGATCTGGTTTCACGATGTAGGTGGGATGCAGATAACAGCTTCTCCCCCAGCTCCCTGTATTCTCTCAAGGAGAGTATGTGAAAAGGCATCAGCAGCTGGACCAGGGCACAGCTGCCACGCCACAGTAAGGGGAGTCTGGATCTCAACTTGCCATCTCCACAGAGCCACCATATGTCTGCCCTCGAAACAGTTTGGTTCACAAACCAGGTGGCAGAATAGTCACCATTGTCAGCGGTGATGTCAAAGGTCTCCATACACCAGGCAGGCGGCAGGCAGTGGACATTCTTGCCGGTACCAGAGCATACAAAACATGTGTAATTAGTCTCAACGCTGTCCACAATGTGTTGCGATGCCAGTTAAAAATGTCACCATCATGGGCTTATGTTCCTGCAAACTCCTCCAATTGAGCTGCTCTCAGGGCCTCCTCCATTTCCTGTTTGCCCAGGATTTTTCCCAATAGAGCCTTAATGTCTCCCATTGCCAAAATTGTGGCAATAGTTTCTTCCTCAAATGCTGCTATCCACTTTCCAGCCCCATCTTGGAGACAAGGGAGGCGTTGCACCAATCCATGGTAAGCCAGGGCACATATTGTAGCTGTGCCTCTTTTGCTAAAAGTTGGTATGATGATGCATCCGCAGCTCCGTTTGGATGTCTTGATTCTCCACTGGTGTT
>NW_018128423.1:88305-98264 GCF_001952655.1 Monopterus albus
CCCAGGATTTTTCCCAAGAGAGCCTTGATGTCTCCCATTGCCAGAATTGTGGCAATAGTTTCTTCCTCAAACGCAGCTATCCACTTTCCAGCCCCATCTTGGAGACAATGGAGGCGCTGCACCAAGCCCTCTAAATCCATTGTAGGCCAGGGCACATACTGTAGCTGAGCCCCTTTGGCCAACAGTGGGTATGATGAAGCATCTGCAGCTCCAGTTGGATGTCCTGATTCTCCACTGGTGTTAAATGTGATTACTGCATCCACGCTTCCACATTCTCTTTCTGATGAGGAATGATCCCCTCTGCGAGCTTGAGGTGATGACTGAACTCCTTTTTTCCTAATTGTAACATGAGGAGGCTTTGGTTTAGCTCCTCCATGATCATATCTCTCTTCTTCCTCTTCCTCATTTCTTCTAGGAGTAGACACCTTACTGGCCACAATCGGAGGGTTGAGGGAGTATTCTCTTGAATCAAAGAGGTCAAAGGCCTCTTCTTCTCTGGCCTTTGCCCCGTCGCCCATCTCACCACACTGCTTGCCCTCCTCTTTTTCAGCATCTGTCAATATTTTCACAATTTGTTCATGCAAACCACTTAAACGTTTGCGGGCCTCTCCCTGTGGAAGACTCAGCCCTCGCCAATAAGCCTCTGGCAGATCCTCCAGTTCATCTGGCAGCTCCCCCTTCTCCTGCTGTCCAAAGCTGGCCGCCTGCTCCAGCTCTTCTACTGGCTAAATTGATTTCTTCTCAGATTTCATCACATAGTCACCTCTGAGTCTTAGCTGTCGCACAGGCATTTGGGCAGCATACGGTGGTGGCTGATCTGTTCCCCAGACCAGCTTCTTTTTCTGTTCAAGCTGTTCTTTGACATATTTAACCATCTTCTCTCGCAGCAGTTTTGCATGATTGATAAACAACTGGATGACAGCGAGTTCCCTTTCGCGCTTACGCACACGCTTTGCAGACTTATCTTTGGCCTTATGGTTTTTTTATAACCACTTCCATTTCACGACATTGATTGAGATCAAATGTTCCATCTTGTGGCCAGGGTGACTGGAGATTTCGCGTTCTGCTGTTCCACGTTCGTGATAAGTTGTCAATTTCCTCGGCCAACAAGGGGTTTTGCTTACCTACAACCATCACTGGAGATGTGTTCTTCAGTTTTCCAGACTCCATGGCCCTGCTGAGTTATGTTATATGTCTGTAGCAAAATGTCTATGTATTTATATACCACTGCAATACACTGTGGAATGAATGACAACACCCCAAAATTCAAATGATATGAAAAACTTAATGGGATATGAAAATTTAATAAATAGATAAATATGAAAATACAACTAAACAGCTGCAACCAAAAACAAATTTAAGTACTTAAAGCAACTCTGCTATGTTAGAGCTGCTGTTCTAGCTTTTTTAATCCTCCCTGTAGTTTAAACCATAATGAACATAAATGTGCATATATTGTAAATATAAATGTGCATATAAATTTAAAGGAACAAATACAACATGCCAATTAGCAAAAATAGAGAAAATAGACTTTTATTTTATCCATCAGCTGCTTTAACTCACTTCCCCCTTTCAATCTTATTTGAGCTGCTCTCCCCTGTCTGTGCTCCTCTGCACGTCACACATGCAGCTCTGACAGAAACTGCTGAAGGGCGGGGGGAGGTGGAGCCACAGCCCAGAGCAGGCCACCACTTCCAGTATACCAGAGGACAAGCTACAGAGCGGACCGCTGACAGATCAGATGGGCCCGCTCCAAACTGCGCACCCTCCCCTCCTCTAACATTAAATTGTAGTGTTGGACCTGTTAAGACAGATATGCATGGAGAGCAACTACTTCTCTACATGCCAACCACAGTGACAGAGAAGATTTTACCACTTATGAGTTTATCACCCCAACTGCACTTACCAATAATCAATAATCAATCTTCATGCACAAGCCAGCCGTCACACTGCAACTCACTCACCCCAGACCATGACGTCACCAGCAAAAAGAATCATAAGATTATCAACCTCTAAACACAAATCTTATAAAATATAAACTACACAAACACTGAACTTATGATAATAACAACTGAAACATAATAATGAAAACAACAGGAATATAATAATATACAGTTATCAATACACCAGACTCCTTTACCACACCCAAAAAACACACACGCCTCTCTACATACTCGCATTCACGCACACACAGTGAACACCCATGTGAAGAGTGAGCTACATGCACACATACACACACACAGAGCAAACCACACCCAAAAGCAAAACTGCACAGTTTAACACAATGTATATACATTATGTTTTCAGTGTATCTTTAGCTTGTATAAACCTTCAATATAACACAATATACATTTCTTAAGCAAACTTCTTCACATTTCAGAAAACATGGAGCAATTTGCAACACATATACACAACCAGAGAGCACTCTCACATCTGACCCTACACACACACACACACACTTCTCTCAACACTAGATGAGTTTGTCTCAACACACACACACACAGGCCTGTATTGCAGTATGTTTTCAAGAGCTTGTATAAACCTTCAATATAACACAATATACATTTCTTAAGCAAACTTCTTCACATTTCAGAAAACATGGAGCAATTTGCAACACATATACACAACCAGAGAGCACTCTCACATCTGACCCTACACACACACACACACACACTTCTCTCAACACTAGATGAGTTTGTCTCAACACACACACACACAGGCCTGTATTCAAACACACACACTTTTATTTAAAACTCTACAAGCACTTGTAAGTGGGCTTTCACTATAGTTGGCCAACAGGAACCGTATGAACCCTGCCAGGTTAACCTCAAAACTGATCAGACCTTGACCAAACCCAGCTTCATACCCCCCTCACAGTTAAACTAATTCAATTTGTCCTCTCCAATCGGGACTGCGGGGGATGCAAGTCATCTGCTTACTACAGAAACTACCGTTATAATTTCACCAGTCAACTTAACATCTGTGATTCAGCTTCTTCAATTGTGTGACTGCCCTTTGTGCCTCAATCACCTGTAGACCCATTCGCAGTACAAATCTTGCTTAACAGCCATATCACACAATTACTTTTTATTTAAATCCAATCCAGACACTCTTATATTTATGGCTCATAATTTCATAATTTAGCTTCCTCAATCTGGTCTGACATCTCATAAATTTTCTCTCACTCATAAAACAACAACCATAACTAACACAATCAACTAGTAAGTGTTAATAAGTCATATATATATATACAATGTCAAAGTCAGTCCTGGCGATTCTATCTCCAGCCCTCTTTCCTTTTTATCTCCCTCTTTTTTTTTCTCAATGCACGCAGATACTTGAAGGAGAACCAATCAGGAGATAAGTTTAGGTTTTAAATAAACCTACTGGCACTCAACACAGCATTTCGAAGGCACAGAGAGCGCAATTCATCAGTTATATGAAAAAGGCAACTCACCTTTATTCAGTGGCCACTTGTGAAAAGCCAGCTCTGCGCCCAGGAAGCCGCTGCCAGGTGTTGGACCCCTCTGAACGGCTCCTACCAGGCTGACAACGCCAGTCTGTGGTCGCAAAAATTAATACACAGGGAGAATCACTGCAGTGCCAATTATCATTTATTGAACAATATTTTGTGATTATGATTGAGAAACAGAATCACCTGCGTCAGTCTGGGCCTCTGCAGAGAAAGTCAGGCTGTCAGTCACCGGTTCTAGTCTTCCCCTCGGGTCTTCACACACATGCCTTATCAACTCTGCAGCTAACTATATGGCCATTCCCCAACTTCCTGTGATTGTCCAGATCTTGACCTCCAACCGGGCCCCCACCCTGGTTACACTTCTCTATTTTTGGGAACCCCCTGCACATTGTGCTAAACAACAGGAAGTTTGGCGCCCGATGTCCTTACAGAGACCCGTACAAAGGAGCAGAAAGTTCACCCTGACCATTCTACATGTTGTGCATTTACTAATATTAACTATTAACTATATTAATAACTATTAACTATATTCTGATCCTATTCTGATTGTATTAAGTTTGCTTTAACCACTGTTGTGGCTAGAGTGTGATGCCGACTAAATTAATTCAGACAAACCATCCCAATTTAAATGATCATTTAATATTACAATTATTCCTGAATAGAGTAGTAGTTAAACAGATAATCTGGTAGTTAGGGAACAGGGAACAGAGTCACTCCTCCTCCCGTGAGATAGATAAAGTATTAAATAAGAAGATTGTCAAAAGCGCCAGTCAGTCCAGGCAGTTGTTGTTAGCCACAAGGTATCGTCAGTCAGTCTTTCTGTCACCCCAGAGTCAGTCACTGTTCCCCCCGGCCCTCTGGGGCCGGGTCTACAGTACACTTTTCACGGTAGCATTGCCATCCTCTCTTCTTCTGCCAACCCCTTCAGGCTCACTCTTTTATCCACCAGAGGACAAGCTACAGAGCAGACCACTGACAGATCGGATGGGCCCGCTCCAAACTGCGCACCCTCCCCTCCTCTAACATTAAATTGTAGTGTTGGACCTGTTAAGACAGATATGCATGGAGAGCAACTACTTCTCTACATGCCAACCACAGTGACAGAAATCCATAACCACTATTCTATTACATATTACCTCTGGAACCTTGTCTATTTTTAACCACTACACCACTACCACCAGATTTTGTGTTATTTATTTATCTACTTTATATTTCATTTGTATTTTGTGGCATTCGTGTTGACGGCAAAGTAAGAATTTCATTGTACAGGGAAACACATTTCCTAACTGTATATGACAAAATAAACACTTTGAACTTGAACATCTCCAAGCTGGACAAGGTGACATGGTCTCTTTTCAGCTTCTCTGTCCCTCATCCCCCCTCTTACCTGGGGCCAATTTGATCAAACACCCTATATGGAGAAACTGCCCCTGAAAAACCACCTTTTCAGTTGCCACTGTGATAAGGGGGCAGTTTCTGGGGTTGTTGCTTGAAGCTGCCTGAGTGGACACTTCTAGGCAAAATAAAAACATACGTGTCCACAACATTTCATTGCAACCAGTAGGTGGTGTTTTGTTATTGTGGACATCAGTCAGTAAAGAGCAACAGCCCCTGAGTCTGTCGATGATGAGCTCAGCCTGCTGCTGTGGTGGTCCCCAGTTGTAAACGTTTAAAACAAGCAGAAGCAGTGTTTCAGCTCAGTGAGGAGTCGGTCTGTCTACAGCAGGACGGAACCTGAAGGCCAAGACTCACACAACATCACAGGCTGTTGAGTCATTTCTAACCTAAACCTCAGGTTGACTGTAAATTTGGGAGTGGTATGTGTAAATGTTTTTATGAGTTTGGTTTTAATAATACTTTTTTTACAGTAAGAAAAATTTTTAGTTTTAACTGACTTAACTCCAGCATTTATAGAATCAATAACCATTAGCACAGTTGGTTTATTATGTGAATATTGTTGTGGTTGTTGCTGTGCTTACACATTACACTGAACAGTATTATGATTAATTTACTAGACTAAAACAAAGGTCATGATAAACTCCACACAGGTTTCATATTTCACATTTGATGCCTACTTTGACACTGGGATTTTTAAATATTTATATTTCCTGATTATTATGGCATTGTATGTTTTAATTATCTGTACCAATGTGCTGCTTATTGTTGTTATTTGTATGAACAGAAGTTTACATGAACCCATGTACAGGTTTCTGTGCAGCCTGTTTGTCAATGACCTCTATGGTAGTACAGGGTTGTTTCCATTCCTCCTGGTTCAGATCCTCTCTGACATTCACACTGTTTCTGTTCCCTGTTGTTTCCTGCAGATATTTTGTGTGTACACATACGTATGCACAGAATTTTCTATCTTAGCCATAATGTCCTATGACAGATACCTTGCTATCTGTTATCCTCTACAATATAACACACGCATGACTTTCACCAAGGTTGTCGTGCTTATTCCTGCTCTGACACCAGAGCAAACAACATTTCTGGACTTGTTCTTACTGCTGTCATAGTTGTCATTCCTTTAACTTTAATCCTTTACACATACATGAGGATCCTTAAAGTGTGTTTTTCTGGCTCCACACGGACCAGACAGAAAGCTGTCAGTACCTGCTCACCTCACCTTGCTTCTCTGCTCAACTTTTCTTTTGGGGTTTGCTTTGAAATATTAGGGAGCAGGTTTGAAATGAAAGGTGTACCCAGTTTGTTGCAAATTGTTTTATGTTTATACTTTCTGACATGCCCACCGCTCTTTAACCCTGTACTGTATGGACTGAAACTGTCCAAAATCAGCATTGTATGTAAAGGTCTGTTGTTACATTCTGCTGTGAAGTGCAGATCATCTCAGAAATCTAAGCAGTTTGACTAAGAGAAGAGAGAAAAATGGGTGCCCCGACTTCACTAGTGCCAGCAGTAGTGAAGTCTGCTGTTAACTGTGTTATGACAAAAGAGAAAATTAAACACTGAAGTCTGTGGATTTGAAAAAAATACTCTGAGTATGAATCCAGTACTTATTTTAATAAACAGAGGTGGCAAGGAATAAAGTGTATTTGGTCAAACTGAACTCATTTTGTCAGATTTTCTACTTCTACAATCCAGAGTAAAATACTGTAGTTTTTACACAACTACATTTTTCAGATTGTTGCAGCAAATTTTAAAAGACAATACTGGGTTCATTTGACAGTTTTCTTTTTCTTATTGCTTTGGATATACAGAGAATAATTGTATATGGTATAAATTCATTGTTGTTTTCAGTCTGCATACTGGATGTGCTGACAAAATACAGAATATCAGTGTCTGCACAAGTTGGTTGTGAGCCATGTGTGACAATAAACTTTGTTCATCCATACAGTCTCTATCTACTGTACCCACCACCCCCAAAAACAAACAAAGAATACATAAATATATATATATCATAACAAAACAAATAATGATGAAACACATGGTTACTACCTTTCCATTTTTAAATAATTCTTTTTTTTTCCATGTACTAGTGTAGGAGTGGATGCAAATGTCCAAATTTTAATAACTAGTATCTTCAATACCATTAAAAATAGGATAACACAACTTCTCTGATACTGCACTGTATTGCGTATTACATCTTGAATTAAATACATTGGATTAAAATAAAATTTCACTTCAAGTATTTCTTTAGAGATCTTGTCTGTCTGGCTTCCTAGTTACCCGTGCAGATCTCCTCAGGTCAAGTTTGAATACTGGCGTGTCCTTTTTGCAGTCTGAGAGAGATGTCATATAATACAGTTACCAGATAAATGACTATCATATTAACTTTAATTCCTTGAACAGTACGTTCTATACATTAATTTCTATTGGAATAAACACTGATTTTTATTTACTGTTACATCTCTGGTTAGGTTCCAACATTGGTTCCATCTTAAACTGATACTGGTTCTCCTTAAATCTTGATTCCATTGTTGTATAATTGACTGTAACAAAGGGCCCTATTTTGAGGATCCATGGCATCTGATAAAGATGTACCGGCGTAAGATTTTCCACTGAGGAAAGGGATCTGCTCATGCACCTGCTCACCCTTGTAAATGATCTGCTCATGCACCTTCATCTTGTGCATGAGCAGATCATTTACAAGGACTCTCGCAGTCTGACAAGTTTGGTTATATACAGTACCAATGTGTAAGAGCAGCACTGGTCAACTAATCAGCAATTTAATTTCTCGCTATGGGCATAAGCAATTCTTATAAATACGATCACTAATCAAAAAGGTATTTCTTATAAATACATATATATTGATGTGCACAACACCCAATGAACACAATCAAATTTTTTATATTTTTTAGTTTTTGCATGTCCTGCAGAGCATTTCTCAGGGTATAGCAAGCACAGTGCACAAGCACTGTGCATGCACCTAGACAGGCACGCATCATAACATGATCAGAGCGCCCATTAACTAGCAATGATGATGTGATTGCTGGCCCCAGACCTGGTTTTTGCTGGTCAGTGGCACAGTCACTTTGTGCGTCCTTATATTACCAATGCTCCCAAAATTTACTTGGACACACCCTGTTTTCATCTGGTCACATCTGCTGGCACAAAGTTGACTGACTGCTGCTTGGTAAAAAGGTAGCATAATGCACATGTCATGAAAATGGTATTTAGGAAATTAGAAAACAGCCGAGCCACGCATGCCATATGCCGTGCGTTTGCTGCCAGGTAGTGCCCAAAGTGTCTAAAGATTATGGTTTCTGCTATTGTTGTGCATGAATGCCTTTAAAGAGCACTGTTCATTGAGCTGAACAGATCTGTTAGGTTTGCCCAGCCACACCTGCCTCTCTCACGGCCCTTACTCTGTTTTAGCTCCCTCACCCTGATTACACCATCTGACACACCTGCTTGACATCTCCAGATCACCACCAGCTGCACCTGATTAGTTTCTCCCTATTTAGACCCTGTGCACCGTCCACTCCCCTGCCAGATCTTTCTAGTATTCTCAGGCCCGTACATTCCCGTTGTTTGTTTGTATATGCTACAGTTTACCTTCTACTCACGTCCTTTCGCCTGAGCTCTATTTCCAACTTCTTTTCCTCCTCCTCGAGTCGCTCCACTGGACCACAGACCTCCTCTGCTCCGTTCCATCTCCACCACGCAGGTCGATGCACAGTCTACTATTAACGGCCTACTAACTCTGTCTCCTCAGCAACCATCATCCCCGACCAGTCCAGGAGTGAACCCCAGCGTCTGCAGCCCGGTCTTCCCACAATCACCGCACCACTGACTGTGTTTTTCCATACCAGCTGCTCGACACCCGGTCCCGCTTCTACACCCTCCATCTGGTTATACACTTGCTTGTTTGATATCACTGTAAATAAATTGAGCACTACTTGCACTGAAGTCAGCTACCTGGGTCCGTCATTTTTTCGTCTCACTCACCTCTGTGTCCGAGCAGACACAACAAGATCAGTTTGCAACTAAAGTACATGTATGTGAACTTCATTAACACGCAGGGTGGTGAATGTGAGTGGCAAAGGCTTTGTTCACTCACTTTCTCATATTGCTGATACTCTGTGAACCAAAAAAGGAAGTTACCAATGTCTTGTCAAACTAGTCAACCTAGTGAAAAGCACGGAGCAACTTGGGCAAGAATATTCCGGTGCCATAAAATACAGCATGTGTGCTGCATGTGGTGCATTGTAATCAATGTTGCTTCCAGCAACAGTTTTTTTGTGAGGGGTGATTCTGCTACTGGTACTGTTGAAGCCACTTCATATGAATATTTGAAAATCTTCTGTGAACAAATCAGTACAGATTCCAACAGAAAAATCTCACTTTGTTTTGCAAATTGTGCCTGCTAGGCCTGAAAAAACAAGTCCTCTGAAATGTAGTGAAGTCAAGTATGAAGTATGTCTCTAAGACATGCTTGAAGTTGGACCAGCTGATTTGATTCATTTGGCTTCATAGACAAACATAACGGAGTATCATCTGCATAGCAATGGAAATTTATGCTGTGCTTCCTGATAATATTGCCTAAAGCAGGGGTCTCAAACTCCTGGCCCGCGAACCCCCTATTTCCGGCCCGCGACCTGATGTCAAAATAGTAATGTAACTCGGCCCTTGAGGTTATATTTTGTTATTTTGTTTTATCCCCACAATAACCACTTATTGTGAAAATTAAGACCTTACCGAACAATAGGCTACTTGCGATCATTCCCGCTTCAATTACGTCAGCTCAATCAAGCATCTGTTGATATATACAACCCTAATTTCAAGTCAAAGCTAGCCCCTAACAATGGCCAAGAGAAAAGTTGATTCTGAAAACAGAGCCTTTCTAAACCAGTGAGAGGCTGAGTATACGTTTACTGACTTTGCCGGTAAACCCGTGTGTCTTATTTGTGGAGCTAATGTGGCTGTAATTAAGGAATATAACCTAAGACGGCACTACGAGACAAAACATCAGGACAAGCTGAAAAACGTGATGGAAAGCAGAAACTACAGAAGGTAGAGGAGT
>NW_018128424.1:0-431 GCF_001952655.1 Monopterus albus
CAGAGATGGAAAGGTGCTAACAAGTGACGAGAGTGTGCAGTGTAAAGATGGAAGGAGTATTTTGAGGAACTGATGAATGAGAGTGAAAGAAGGGGGGAAGAGGTGAATATTGTAGAGCAGGAAGTAGCAAAAATTAGAAAGAATGAGGTGAGGAAGGCTCTAAAGAGAATGAAGAGTGGAAAGGCTGTTGGTCCAGATGACATACCTGTAGAGGTGCAGAAGTGTCTAGGATAGACAGCAGTGGAGTTTCTATCTAGTTTGTTCAACAGGATTTTAGAGAGTGAGAAGATGCCTGAGGAATGGAGGAGAAGTGTACTAGTGCCAATCTTTAAGAACAAGGGTGATGTGCAGAGTTATAGCAACTACAGAGGTATAAAGTTGATGAGCCACACAATCAAGCTATGGGAAAGAGGCGTGGAAGCTACAAAAAG
>NW_018128424.1:1260-2869 GCF_001952655.1 Monopterus albus
TATAACTTCACAATTTTATTGGAAAAACAAGAAACCTAAAATCTCTCTATCTACACTTCAAAAGAAGAAATCACTAGGTGGCCTAGAAGCACCAAATTTCTGATACTACTAGGCAAATCAGCTACAATATTTAGTCAAATGGATTAAGAAGAACAGCTACAACAGTGCATGGATAGAATTAGAGCAAAATTACTGTAAAAATAATTCAGTTGAAGACCTTCTCTTCTTACCAAACTCAATTAAGAAAATTAATTACTGTAAGAACATCACAATCCTCTCAACTCTGACAGCCTGGTGGAAAGCAAACAAAATCACTAAATCATCACTTGCACCATGTAGATACACTCCAATTTGGCACAACCCTGATTTTCAGTTGCATAATAACCCTATCTATTTCCCAGCATGGCAACACAAAGGAATCACTTACTCACTCACTCACTCACCTATTTGAAAATAACCAGTTCATATCATTTAATACACTGATCCAGAAGTTCAGAGAGAACATTTCCTCCAGTACAATCAACTAAAATCCATAATTAAGTCAAAGATTGGTGTAGCCAATCACCCACTACAACCCTCCAAATTAATTCAAGAGATTATGAAAATGACAGATAACAAGAAAATAATATCCAAGTTATATAAACTCATATCAAATACAGATTCAACAATAACAATACCAAACCTCAAATGGTAAAATGATTTAACTTTCTCCCTCAGCTCCAACTTCTGGACAGAAATTTGCAATAACATCTTTTCTATGACCAGCAATGTAAACTTACAACCTATACAAGACCATTTACAGAACCCAAATTACACAAAGTAAAATGTTCAAAATACAGACATCTGCTCACAATGCACTCAAGGTTGCACTGACAATTATTTTCATGCTACTTGGACCTGCCAACCAGTTCATTCCCTCTGGATAATTATTAAGCAGTGACAGAGAAACTCTCCACCAGCTTGGGCTGTAGAATCCCTCCTTCTCCATCACTTTGCTTGCTCAGTAATATCACAGAAGTCGATCACCTACCAATTAAATACAAAAACCCACTCTTCATTTCTCTAGCTATTGCCAGAAAACAATCTTTCAAAACTGGAAATAAAAAAAATCTCTACATAAACCACTGGACCAACCTTCTGATAGAATACATCACATTAGAGGGAATGACATTCACTCACAAGAATAGTTTATCAGCTTTTAATGACACACGCAATGCATTTTTAACACATTTCAACTTGAACCAAATACCTGGGTTTGAGGCCACGCACATTCCCACTAACCTCTAAAAATGTAACAAGCTGCTTTTATTAGTAGTACTGTTATCATTATTACTGTAAAAAAAAAACCTTTCTTGTGTTTCATAGCCTGCATAAGTTGGAAATACCCACACTTCACACTGTTGGACCCCCGTTCTTTTCACCACGTTAACTCGAGTTCTCTTTCACGTTTGCAAACACGCTTTGCAGATTTATCTTCAGCCTTATAATTAATTATCAGCATTTTCATCTCAGCACACAAATGTTTATTGAATGTTCCATCTGAGGTCCAGAATACCGACAAGTGTCACGTTCTCCTGTTCCACTTTTGAGATAATTTATAAATTTCCTC
>NW_018128424.1:3077-10953 GCF_001952655.1 Monopterus albus
ACATTACACGCTCAGGAGTCTTTGCACCTCCAACATGCACGCAGGCAGCTGGAAGATGAAAAGCCCTGAACCACAACAGGCCTATACATTATATCACTTTGGGCTAGCCCCATACTACTCAGGGACGCCAAACCGTGACGTCTCCGGTGCCAGCTTTGCAGCTGACCATAGCAGTAGTCAAAGCATGAAGAAAATCAATGTGTGATTGTCTGTTGATTGTGTGGTGTGTGTATCTAAAACATTTTGACATGAAATATTATGACTACAATTATGGTTAAACACATCATAATAATAATAAACATTCTGTCTCCTAACAGTAATCAACTTTCTATCTAGTTATCCTTGAACATGAACAGTCTGGAGTACCCTTATGGGAATGACTAAGCATTTAACAGCCTGAGCTAGACATCCTGTCTAAACTAAACATTTCTAATACATGAAGTGTCTAACCAGTGTCTATCTGACTAAAAATACCTAACACAACAAAGCTAATTTTTTTCAAAATACCATTTTAAACTCACCGTTTCAACTCAAATTAGATTATATTCACTTCCTTATCATTACCCATGTACCAGTATAAGGCACTGAAAATGCAGTTCAACAACAGTTTAAAGCTACTACTTTAGACTTTACTTTACAAATGTAGAAAACTCTTTAAATTTACATCTTTTCTTACTGCCTTAAGATAAACTCTCTCCCTCCTCTGTGTCTCTGTGCACATTTACATCACAGGCACACAGAACTGCTCAGGGGGAGGGTAAGAGGTGGAGCACATGGCACTGAACCACCCTCGCTTCCAGTTTGTATCTGACTGGCGAAGGTGAGACTTCTCACTTCCCCCCTTTAAAAAACTACAGGCAACACTACCCGCATTAAAGCAACAAGCCACTATTCTCTCCTGCATCGAACACAGCAACAAAAAAACTCTACCATTTTAATAGTAGGTTATAACTACAAGTGCAATAGCCAATGTTCAACAGTCATGTACTACTAATTATTAAGAAATAGTTATTCATATAAACAAGTCAATACCCACATGACCCTTCACTCTCCAGACCATGACAACTTGAAAAAAACAAAAACACAAGTCTATAAACTACAAAACACTACACTACCTTCAAAGACTAGAGACTTCATAAACATCAGACTTTAATACCTATAGTACCTATAAAACAGCACATTATTATTATCATTATTATTATTATTATCCTATTATTAATATTATTCTTTATTTATTATTTATTATATGATATGACCTTGCCTCCACTGTCACACAGAGGTACACACACATGCACACATGATACACATAATGATTACATGAACACTCAGTAATGCTGAGAAAGCTAAAACTTATCCTTATCAGTTCATTAAGTATAAACAGTGGAGTGTAACCAGACATCTTTATGTCCACTGTTTTCAATCATTTGCTTTCTCCTGTGACTCCCTTCATGTGAAGCAGTGCTAAGCACTACTCCCAAAAGTACATTTCAGTTTAGAGTGAACACACATTGCAACTGATTAAAACATGGTTGAAGGTTGCATTCTTGTTCAGTTCAGTTATATGAAACAGTGCCCATACTTCAAACTCAGTGAAAGTTACATTCCATATAAGTGCATAAAGATACCAGTGTTTTCTACAATATACTGTACCCTCTTATGTGTGCACAGTGAACAGTGTTGGTGCTTGAATTGCAATGTCTCACACAGTTAATATCTCACAGTATTCCGTATATCTACAGCCTGTACAAATCAATAATATAACCCAATATATATTTTCTTAAACATCCTTTTATCACATTACATAAAACATGAACAACACATACAGTATACTCAGCCTATAATCAAACACACACATTTAAGTCCGGACTGTTTGCAAAAAGCGCTTTAAGTGGGCTTTTACTATACTTGGCCAACAGAAACAAATGACCGGTGCCCAGATGGACAGGCTAGCCTCAAACTAGCTGATCAAGTCTGGCAGAGAACTAGCGTCATTCACTTTCGCCCCTCGCAGTTGCATTAACGCAATTTATCACTCTCCAAACTGTTAAATACACCAAGCAAATTTAACTGAAACTTTAACTGCGAGGATGCAAGTTTGTCTGCTACTACAGATACTACTTATAATAATTTTACCAGTCAACTTAACATTTGTAATTTAGCTTTTTCAAACATGTGACTGCCATGTGAGCTTCAATCCCCTCTGTAGACCCACTAGCAGTACAAAACTCACCTTGCAGCCATGTCATAAAGGTTTTATTTAAATCCTACCAGACACTCATGTATTTATAGCTCACAATTTAACTTCTCCAAACCGGTCTGACCTTTAGCTTCTCCAAACTGCTCCGTCTGCTCAGATGTTCTAACACCCAATTGGCTGCATTTCTCCTATTCTAAGACAACAACAACAACCAGCACACACACACACAGTTACTTATTTACACAATGTTAATAAATCATACCTTCTCACACACATTCACAGAGTCAGCAGCTCACACACATATACAGGAAGTAGGTAGCAGAACACACACACAAACAGAGCAAAGAGGAGGAGAATTACCCCCCACATTCTCATTGTTTCACAAAAATAGAAAATAAATCTTATACTTACCTCAGCAACACAGTAAACAGTCTGAAAACACATGAAATTGACACAAAAACAACAAGAAATTGCAATACACACAATTCTCAATCATCCCTCTGTCCCTAACTTCAGACACACATCTCAGTCAATCACACAACACCAAAAAAAAATATATGTTCACATGTTTAAACACACACATTAAAGTCCACACTTATTCACATACAGAAAGCGCTTCGAGTGGGAATCCACAAATAGGACAGACCTCTGCTCCACAGCCTCACCATAAAATTTAATCTGATGCAAACACCTTTATAACTCTATATAATTTCACGCTGTCCAATCCGCTGTCTGCCACTTATACCTTTTTCTCTGTCAATCCTAATAGGCTGTTTCACAATCACATAAACTTCAGACATGTAAAAACAACATCACTGTATCCTGCAAACATTTAAAGCAAGTTATTTACATCAGTATTAGTAATGATGTTAGTGTTAGTAATTGCAGCAGTCTTCCCAGTCACCTGTCAGAATAAAATCAAGTTATGTGGTTCCCTTTACACAAATTCTTTGAGGACAGTTGATGGACTTGAAACCAGTCCTGCGTGTTCTTGATGAAGAATGGTCAAAGACAAATTTGTCTTTTAAGATATTTATTACAATCAATATTTCAGAAAAAATTTCCTACTCTGAGACGCTTGTGTCGTGGCTAGAGTGTGATGCCGACTAAATTAATTCAAACCATCCCAATTTAAAGGATCATTTAATATTACAATTATTCTGAATAGAGTAGTATTTGAACACATAATCTTGTAGTTAGGGAACAGAGAACAGATTCACTCCTCCTGCAATGGAATAGATACAGTATTAAATGAGAATTGTCACAGAGTCAGTCAGTCAGTCAGTCTTTGTCAACCCACAGTCAGTTGTCAGTCTTAATTCAGCGTTCCCCCAGCCGGCTGGGTCCCCAAAAAGTACACGGTTTACTGTCCCAGTAGCATTCTCTCTCCTTCTTCTCCTAACCCTTGAGGCTCACTCTTTTTATCAGCAGCTTTCCTTAGGCTGTTACATCAATTTCTGAACTTAGCTTCCTGTCTCCAGTTTCGGGAGACAACACCCTGAGATGTACTTCAAAAACAGGACACATCTTGACCAGCTTACATAAGCTCATTGTTCAGCTCACATGAACTTAATGAACCCATAACCACTCAGCTCTCCCTTACACAACTAGTACAAATAATATCTATATGAAGTACATACTGTTACCTTGTTTATTTTTAGCCACTACACAATATACTGAATGAGAGACACCTATTGTTTGAGAGAGAGAGAGACTAGTTGCTAAGTATAATTTCTTATCTTTTCATTATTCTAGGTTGCAGCCAGCAACAGGCAACACAAGCGCTGTGGTGTGGACCCAAGAAGGACAGGAAAACACCATATACTTGCATCGAGTGCAAGAATGACATATTCAACACACACTCAAGACGGCTCTGCCCCTCGTGTGATGTATAGGTTTGTTAGACCAAAATGGTTACTGAGTGTTCAGCTTGTGCTTGTGCAAACTGTCCTGAATGTTTGAAATGACTGAGGTTCAAATAAAAATCAGCAGTTGTGAAAAATCTTGCTTCATTTTTAAATTTGTTGTTCTTTTCCAGTCATCTAACCAAAAATTACAATAACATAGTTTTAACCCTTAGGTAGGGCAGCGCGGTGGTGCAGTGGTTAGCACCGTTGCCTCACAACGAGAAGGTTCCGGGTTCAGGCCCCACCCTGTGACCCCGATCAGGGATTAAGTGGTGGAAAATGAATGAATGAATGAATAACCCTTAGGTAATGTAATGTAATCTAGCAAAGGGCAAATGTCATCTGTTAGAGTTGATTATTGCATTGTTTTAGATTAGAATTCTTTGATTATGTGGAGTTACAAAGCCAAAAGATGATGCAGGTAAATAATACCAGCGAACACAGGCAGTGTAAACTAAACATGAACAGAGCACAATGCCTCAGCTTAGTTTGTCAGCCAGGGGGCATAACTTGCTAGAATTTTTTAATTCACTAGAACAAAGAACTGGGGAAATGGCGCCTGGTCTCCAAGCTCAAACTGCAGTGAACTGGCATGCAGCTTCTATTTAAGAAAAGATTACAGTTGCAAGAGTAAGACCTTCTCTAAAATTTTAGAGAGAAATGGCTGTTTATAAATTGGTCTGAAATTAGATAATACTGTAGTAACTAAACTGGTTCATCAGAAGTGGTTGAACCACAGCATGTTAAAAACTAGTTGGGACAAACCCTGACACCAAACAACCATTAAAAAGGCAAAGAACATAGGGACAAATACTGTAAAAACTGTGATAAACAAGTCAGATGGAATTATATCTAATTAATTGGCTGGATGGTTTCATGTGGTTAACAACTTCGGAAAACAGTTGAGAGGTTATTTGACTTATTTTTAATCTGAAAACATTGATCAGTGCAGATTTATTTCAATGCTTGAGTGAATGACCCACAATGTTTAAAGTATAAAGTGAACTTAACCATTTATTCTAAAATTCTTTATTGTGTGTGTTTACGAAAAGTCTAGGAGAATTTATTTCTTATGTTGTCTCTTAAAGGCCGTAGCTGGTGCTGTAGTAACTAGAGTCCATGCATCAACCAAAACAAGCCAATAGCAACCTGTTACACCAGGGAAAAGGGTTTCAAAGAGTGATGATGATGCATAGATAGGAGAGAAGGGAGTTCAGTATCTATGATAGAGACTGAAAGACTGCAGAGTAGGAGGAGGGGGAGACATGAGAGAGATAAATTAGCTGTATGACAGAACTTTGCTCAGAAAGCTGAGTGTTCAGCAGCTTCCCCTCTCCTCCTCTCTCTCTGATGATGGAGGAAGCTGAACTCTGCTTTCCACATCTCCTCAACACGTCTTGCAAAAAGCAGACACGTCCTCACTCTGAGACAATGCTCATTTATATTGCACTGTCTTCCTTCTCTCTGCTGACTGCATCTCTCAACCTGCTGGTCATCATCTCTATCTCCCACTTCAGGCAGAGATAAATGTTTTAGCATTGATTATATGTTGTTGTAGTGAGATTCGATCATTGACATCTGAGCATTACATCCTTTTGGTTTGATGAGACTTTTGTTCATAAGCAGTGCTGACAACATTTACAGTTTAGATACACTGTTGTTTGAAGTGTCATTACTGTTTTTATAAGACTATTTCCATTGGTAATAATGCTGTTTCTGTTCATAATATTGACAGTGATGATATTCTCTCGCTGCAGGCAGCTCCACACTCCCACCAACCTCCTCCTCCTCTCTCTGGCTGTCGCTGACTTCCTTGTCAGCCTCTTTGTGATCCCATTTCAAATATTGTTAACAGAGCCGTGCTGGTTCCTGGGTGACCTGGTGTGTGGTCTGGTTTATTTCATAACCTCGATCATACTCTTGGCCTCAATATTAAATATAGTTTTCATATCAGTTGACCGTTATGTGGCTATCTGTGACCCTCTGCACTACCCCACCAAAATCACTCAAAAGAGAGTTCAAAGAATTGTTCTCCTGTGTTGGGTTTATGCTGTTTTTTACAGCTTCCTGCTTTTATATGATAACCTGAAACAACCAGGCAGGTATAACTCCTGCTATGGAGAATGTGTGATTAATATAAACAGTGCAGTTGACATTGTGTTATGCTTTATCCTTCCCATCAGTGCCATCATCATTTTATATATGAGAGTGTTTGTGGTGGCTGTGTCTCAGGCCCGTGCCATGCGCTCCCACATTGCAGCAGTCACACTGCAGTGTTCAGTGACTGTAACTGCTAAGAAATCAGAGCTGAAAGCAGCCAGGAATCTTGGTGTCCTTGTTGCTGTGTTTCTCATGTGTTACTGTCCATATTATTGTGTCTCACTCATTGGCTCTGACCTCATATTTAGTTCTTCAGTTGAGGTTTTTATGACTTTTATAATATGTTTTAACTCCTGTTTAAACCCTGTGATCTATGCCTTTTTCTACCCCTGGTTTAGAAAATCTGTCAAACTCATTGTTAAACTTGAGATACTGCAGCCTAACTCCTGTGAGGCCAACGTATTGTAGAGAGAAACTGTGGAGAGACCGAGAAGAGACACATGACCTTTTCTGTGAGGGGACAACTGTGTTTTTAAGTATCATTGCTAAATCACTTAAGTGAAAAGCACTTGGTATGGAAAAAATAATAACCGTATCTTTTATGTTTGTTACATATATGCACATAAATGCTGTTGTCATGGCTAGAATGTGATACCAACTAAATTAATTCAGACAAATCATCACAATTACAATGATAATTTAACATTATAATAATTCAAGGCAGTTCAATAGTTTTAAAGATAGGGAATTGAATCACCACCTCTGCAAAGGAATAAATATAGTGTTAAATAGGAAGATTGTCCCAGTCAGTCAGTCAAGTCCAGAGTCTGTTCCCCCTACCCAGGCAACAACTGTGATAATCTTCCTATTTAATACTGTACCTATCCCATTTAAGGAGGAAGTCGCTCTGGATGTTTACCCATAAATTAAACAAGGGGGACACAGCCCAAGATATTCCTGCTTGAGCAAGAGAAGAGAAACAGATCAAGCTTACATAAACACTTAGCTCACCCTTACATAACTATTACAAATAATATCCATATATTATTTACATAGAACTACATACTGTTCTATTACATATTACCTCTGGAACCTTGTTTATTTTTAACCACTACAAGCTCAAGACAACACGATGGAAGTTATCTTGCCTTTGGATTCACTTATACTGGGGAACCAACCAAGCCAATTCCGCTATGCCTGGTGGGCAAGGAAAAATTGTCAAACAGTGCCATGATTCCAAGTAAACTTAAACGCCATCTCCAGACAAAACACCCATCACTTCAAAATAAGAACATGGACTATTTTGTTCAACTGCATGAACAGACTGAGAAACAGGCAGCATTAATGAGGAAAACCACCAAGACTAGCGAGAAAGCACTTAAAGCTAGCTACCAAGTTGCTGCACTCATCGCTAAATCAAAACAGCCACACACCTTAGCAGAGACATTAATACTGCCTGCAAAATTATCTTAAAAGAGATGCTTGGCCCTAGCGCCGTTAGAAATAGCCCAAGTCCCTCTATCAAATAATACAATTTCCAGACGTATTGAAGACATGTCTGCTGACATTGAAAAAGATAGGTTTGGAAAAGTTTCGCATTAGTGGGAAATTTGCATTGCAAATCGATGAATCTACGGATATCAGTGGACATGCACAACTTATGGCAAATGTG
>NW_018128424.1:19123-22630 GCF_001952655.1 Monopterus albus
TTTCACTCGCACCCAGTCCCCCACCTGTATTGCTGGAGTCTCTTCTGGAGTTGCCTTGGGTTCAGCCAACTGCACCTGTTTAGACAAGACTCGAATCATATTAGTCAATGCTTTCATGTAATCATCACAGCTTACCTGCCAGACATCCAGAGAGGGCATATGACCCCCCTCTCTGGGAGGTCCTGGCATGGGCCTTCCCGTCAGCAACTCATGTGGGGTCAGATGAGTCTTGACCCCTGGTGAGGTTCTCATGGACATGAGCGCCAGAGGGAGAGCATCTACCCATGTGAGTTTAGTTCCATAGCATATCTTTGCTATTTTTCTCTTTAGTGTTTGATTTGCCCTTTCAACACAGTGTGTCTGTTGTCAAAGTTAGAAATATCAATCATGACAGCAACAGTTCAGGTTCACAGTTTTAACAGAATCATGGGATTCACTGTCCTGACAGAAAATCTAAAAATGAATTCAGTGGTGTCGATCAATATCTGTATATATCTACAGAATCTGTATCTATAACTACCTATCTATGAAAAAAAAATCCCTACCCTCCCCACTTTGGAGTGGTCTTATTCCTTCTTTCAAGCTCGGGTCCTCTACCAGAGGCCTGGGAGCTTGAAGGTCCTGCGCAGTATCTTAGCTATTCCTAGGACTGCACTCTTCTGGACAGAGATCTCAAATGTTGTTCCTGGGATCTGTTGGAGCCACTGTCCCAGTTTGGGGGTCAGAGCCCCCAGAGTTCCTATTACCAAAGGGACCCCTTGTGCCTTCACCTTCCACATCTTTTCTAGCTCCTCTTTCAGCCCTTGGTATTTCTCAAGCTTCTCGTGTTCCTTCTTCCTGATGTTGCTATCACCCCAATCACCAAGGCAGCACAGTCAGATGACTGCTGACTATCCATCAGGGCTCTTGTAGTGTGACAGAACATGCTGTTGAATTTTGTATAGTGGCCACTGAGGCCGGGTGGGGGGATCAGGCTCTCAGAGGAGCTTTTTGGCACAGCCTACAAGATTATATGAAAGATGAACTAACAACTCCAGATGAAACAACCTCTTTTGATGCATTAGTAAGTCTAGCCGTTAAGATAGACAACCGGCTTTGTGAATGCCAGAATGAGATACACAGCGCCCAAAGGTCACACAATCACGATGGCGACCTCCCAGCTCCCCTAGCACCCATGCATGGTCCCATGCTCCTTCTACATCTACAACACCGGAGGATGAACCAATGCAGCTTGGCCACACATGTCTTACTCCTCAAGAATGCACTTGGCGCATCAAGACTGGGGTGTGTTTGTACTGTAGCAGTCTCGAGCACCGAATCGCCGGTAATCATCATGAAATAAACCAGTTCAAAATCCTAAAGACTCTTCAGTCACCAATAGTGCTAGGCCACTTGTGGCTTTGTTTACACAACCCACGGATAGACTGGCAAATGGGCTCCATCAACCAGTGGAGCCCGGTATGTTCCTCCACCTGCCTTCAGGCAGTGCACCCCCCACTGGTATCTTCTCTACTCCCAACAGAATCTGATTAGCCCAATCTGTCTAAGGTTCTGACAGAATACCATGATTTAAGGGAGGTAAGCTCTGTCATTGCCACCACACAGACCATATGATTGCACCATTGAACTGCTTCCAGGCGCCTCTTTACCCTCTGGCTGATTATAGCCTGAACAGCAACATATGGAGACATACTATATATTCAGGACTCTCGCAGAGTTGGAATAATTCAACCATCATCTTCACCAGTAGGAGCTGGCTTTATCTTCATGGGCAAGAAGGATGACTCTCTTCACCCTTGCATGGATTACAGAGGACTCAACAACATCACCGTTAAAAACAAATATCCCCTACCTCTACTTCAGTCTGCATTCAAGTCACTTCAGGGAGCCTCCATATACACCAAACTGGACCTTCGAAATGCATATCAGCTGTTGAAAGTAAAGGAGCAGGATGAGTGAAAAATGGCCTTTAAGACACCAATTGGCCATTTTGAATATTTAGTCATGCCATTTGGGTTGCAAGCCAGTGACTTCTGCGCCAGTCCCAAGCCCGGATGGAAATGGTTGTATCAGTAAGGGCATCCGGTGTAAAAACTTGCTAAATTTAAACATGCGAATCATCAGTGTGAATTCCATACCGGATTGGTCGAGGCCCAGGTTAACAACGACCACCACCAGTGCTGTTGACCTACAGGGTGCTGGCGGAAATTGGACTACTGTTGGTCGTAGAAGTTGAACAAGGAGAGTAGGCAGAAGGATTCATAGACAAAGAGAAGAGGAAAGGCAGGAGTATAGGTCTGAGAATAGGGACTCTTAACATTGGCAACATGACAGGGAAAGGTAGAGAGCTGGCAGACATGATGGAGAGAAGGAAGGTAAATATACTGTGTGTGCAGGAGACCAGGAGGAACGGTAGCAAAGCGCATAGCATTGGAGGGGGATACAAACTATCTTAATATGGTGTGGTGAGGAGAACAAAGGTGATGGGCAGGTTTGTTGTTAAGGAAAGGAACCTAGAAGGAGATTTAGATGAGGAAATCTGAGAGAGATTAGTGACTGCAAAGTGGTGGTAGGAGAGAGTGTAGCCAGACAGCATTGGATGGTATGTAGGATGACTCTGGTGGTCAGGAAGAAGAGGAGAGGAAAGGCAGAATGACCAAGTGGTGGAAGTTGCAAAAGGAAGAAGGCTGTGAGGAATTCAGACAGAAGTTGAGACAGGCTTTGGGTTGTCAGGAAGAACTTCCAGATGACTCGGAAACTACAACAGAAGTGATCAGGGAGACAGGTAGGAAGGTGCTAGGTGTGTCATGTGGAAGGAGGAAAGAAAATAAGGAAACGTGGTGGTGGAACGAAGAAGTACCGGACAGCATTCAGAGGAAGAGGCTAGCTAGAAAGAAGTGGGAGGTAGAAATGACTGAAAACAGTAGACAGGATTAGAAGAAATTGCAGTGTAGAGTGAATAGGCTACAGTAATTACAGATACTTCAAAATTGTACTCAAGCCTACTTGAGTAAACGTAGCCTACTTGGTCCACCTCTGTCATGAAGGTTTAATTCTCACTTGTGAGGTAACATTAGACCACCTCACCTGTATGAACATAAGCTGTATAAATACCGTAATTCAAATTTAACCAAGTTTGTAAGTCACTACCAAACACCCCTGGACGAATAGCACAAAGACTTTTTCTTGGGACAATCAACACCCCTTGTAAAAAACAATGGGACAGGTGAATTTGAAATACGGCAACCATAGTGAGAAACTATGTCAAATTAGAGAGATTACTGTTACATGAGCAGGTTATATTTTCAAAATAAAGGCATTAGAGAGAATCTTGAATGCAATAACAGAAGGCTATTATTAGCTCTTTTTTTTATAGTGATCAGGGAGACTGGTAGGAAGGTGCTAGGTGTGTCATCTGGAGGGAGAAAAGAAAATAAGGAAATGTGGTGGAATGAGGAAGTACAAGACAGCATTCAGAGGAAGAGGCTAGCTAAAAAGAAGTGGGAC
>NW_018128424.1:30951-34535 GCF_001952655.1 Monopterus albus
GCAATTATATTAAAAGAATGTGTAAGACTACTAAGATAATGTTTTATACTCTGAAAGTTTGCATATTAACTTCTGCTATTAAAATGAATTAATGATAAATTGTTTTCAGTCCACATTACAGCCACATCTCCAATACTTGCAGTTATTTTCAGAGTTCTCAAAAAAGTTTATTTCCGGGTCAAAATCTTCGTACGGTTCATGATAGTGAATTTCAGTATTTCCAAATGTGTTCAGCTTCAGATCCAATTCGTCGAAAACTTTTAACTTCTGTGACAAATCACTTGCCTCATTCAGTACATGGGTCATGCTTGGTGTTGTAGATTCAACACTCATCTGCCATCGCAGATGTCAATACACCTGCGTGTTTCTTCATACTGCGTATTTCTCCCATCCACCCGAGGGTCCAGTGGCCCCTCCTTCCACTCCTTGTCTCAGCCTGCTGGTCCTCGGTGTGCTGGACTTGGGTCCTGGTCCCAGGTTCTGAGGACGGGTCACTAGTCGGTCATATCTCAGAAACACGATGTCTCCTCTCTCCCTGGCCTCCCTTTGAACTCTCTTTTGAGTGATTTTGGTGGGGTAGCGCAGAGGGTCACAGATAGCCATGTAACGGTCGACTGATATGAGAACCATGTTTACTACTGAGGCACAGACAGGAAGAAAGGTTATGAGATAAAAGAGAACACACACCAGGTCACCCAGGAGCCAGCAGGGTTCTGCTAAGAAAATTTGAAATGGCATCACAAGGAGGCCAACGAGGAAGTCAGCAACAGCCTGAGAGAGGAGGAGGAGGAGGAGGTTGGTGGGGGTGTGGAGCTCCCTGCAGTGAAAGAAAATCATCACTGTCAATATTATGAACAGAAACAGCATTATTATGAAATAGCTGTTTTATGAAAGCTATAATAACAGTTCCAACAACATCTATCTAAACAGTAAATGTTGTCAGCACTGCTTATGAACAAAGGTCTCATCAAACCACCAGGAAGTAATGCTCAGAGGTCAATGATTGAATATTACTACAACAATAAATTTTCAATATTAAGACTTTTATCTCTGCCTGAAGTGGGAGATGGAGATGATGACCAGCAGGTTGAGAGATGCAGTCAGCAGAGAGATGGAGGACAGTGCAATGTAACTGAGCATTGTCTCATAATGAGGATGTGTGTGCGTAACTGAGTAACATTGTCTCATAATGAGGATGTGTGTGCTTTTTGCAAGATGTGTTGAAGAGTTGTGGAAAGCAGTGTTCATCTTCCTTCATCATCAGAGAGAAAGGAGAAGAGGGGAAGCTGCTGAAGGCTCGCAGCTTTCTGAGCAAAGTTCTGTATCATACAGCTGATTTATCTCTCTCATCATTCCCCCTCCTCCTGCTCTTCTGTCTTTCAGTCTCTGTCTTAGATACTGAAGTCCCTCCTCCCTAACTATGAATCATACTCTTCATCATCATCATCACTCTCTGAAACCCTTATCTTCCTGGTGTAACATTGGGTTGTTTTGTCTGATGCATGGACTCGTGACTACAGCACCAGTTATGGTCTTTGAGAGAAAACATAAGCAAATTCTCACAAACTGTTTGAGACAGCCACAATAATCTATTTTAGAATAAATGGTTAAAATGCCTATGGCCTGCTCATTTTGCTCATTTCCAGCCACTTAATGTTTCATTTTGGATACCTCCCAATTATACTGGCACCCCCTCATAACTCCAGTCTGTAATTATTTCTAAATGATAAAAGCAGAGAGCCTCTTCTTAAAAACAAGAGGATAGTTCGTAAACTTGCACAACTCCTGTTGCTGTTGTTGTGTCAAAGTGAACAGCATAACAAACCGTGCCAGCATTAAATAATGAGTTTCTCCTCCATAAATAGGTAAACAATAATATACTGTATGTAGCGATGAAAAGAGACATAACACTCTAAACAAAGCAGGTAATTGAGAAACCCAATATTTTATTGTAACTTCTCCAGCATTGCAGTAATTCTCTCTAACCTTACAGAAACAAGTCATTAACAGACATTCAATGTGTGTGTTTTTTTTACTTACTATTAAGTCCCACTGAGTACTGGAAACACCACTCCCTTTGAAGTAGCTCCAAGGTTTGTAAATTCAACTGGTGGTCACTGCTTCTTCCCTTACATGACCACATACAGTACCAAAGAAGTGAAATTAATTCAAACAGGTAGCGTAGCGCTGACAATAACATCATAGGTCATTAACCCACATCACATCACATGGCAGACTTAAGCAGTCAAAACAAACACGTACTGTGCTCTGCGGAAATTCAGCCTTGAGCTGATTATTCAGCGCCACGGGGGTCTTCACAGGCTATCGAACTGGCTGGGTGCTACACACACCGGGCAGATAGATTGGCAGATGACTCCGGTAAGACCTGAGGTGGAAGATTGTGCATTTATTTTAACAACGCTTGGTGTACGAACTCTGTCATCACTAAGAGACACTGCTCAGCTAACCTGGAATTTCTTATGGTTAATGTTATGAGGTAGAGCGGCAAGGAGAAACGGAGAAAAAAAACGGCCCAAAACCAAGGAAGGGAGTCCAAACCACAACATTAATTCTTTTAAGCTGATATAAGAATGTTGATAGTAAGTGAAGCTATCTAAAGATCAGATGAAGACATTTTTTTTGTAATTTTAAGAAAATAATACACCATTAGATATTGGAAATTGTATTTTTCAATCAGACATATTGTATCAGTTTTTGTGTGTAAGAAGCCTTAAGCTGTCTGTGTCATAACGCTATAACATAATTGTGCCTATGCCTGTATTGAAACATTAGCTATAAAAGTACAGAATTGCATATCAAAAAAATCGATCAGAATTTTATATAGCACTTTAAAACCAATGTCTGGTTAATCAAAGTACTTTACAAGGATAATGTAAAAACCAAAATAAATAATATCAGTAGAGAAATAAAAAAACATAGGAACATAAAGACATGAACTACACAGAATTAATAGTTAAAAGAAGGAAGCATCAGATACTTCTAAGTATTAAAAACCAATGTGAATGTTTTAACCAGTGATTTAAAAGTTGTCAAGTCTGTAGATGATCGAACATGAAAAGGTAAAACAGTTCACAATTTAGAAGCTGCAACAATAAAAGCATGGTCACCCCAGTGTTTGTATCTGGCCCTGGGAACCTCTAAAACAAACTGGCTTGAGGATCTGAGTAATCTAGTTGGTTCGTGACACCTTACCAACTCAGCGAGGTGGGGCAGTGCCAAACCATTAAGAGCCTAAAAAACAAAAATCAAGAGCTTAAAATGAATTCTAAAACGGATGCCAGTGAAGAGAGGCCAATACCAGGATTATATGGTCAAATTTCCTAGTACCTGTTGAAAGACGAACAGCAGCATTTTGGACCATTTGAAGATGAGTGAGAGACAACTGATTAACACCAAGGTACGTTGAACCCAGTGACCGCTCAGCTGTCTGCAGCTGTCATTTGAAGACTGACCATGTGATTTAGTGCTACTGGCAAATTACAAATGCAACCCTGAATCATTTGTTGATGCAGTTGATCACAACTGTTGAGACTGGTTTATCAGAACATCCATCCATCCATTTT
>NW_018128424.1:36236-36663 GCF_001952655.1 Monopterus albus
GGGCCCCCCTCCGAGCCCCCACTCTGCTTCCTCATCTGAAGACATGACACTGAGGATGAGGAGATCCTCGAAGTATTCCTTCCACCATCTGACGATGGCCCGAGCTGCCCAACAGCTGCCCACCTCCACTGTAAACAGTTTTGGCAGGGCACTGCTTCCCCCTCCTGAGGCACCCGACAGTTTGCCAGAATTTCTTCGAGGCCGACTGACAGTCCCTCTCCATGGCCTCACCGAACTATTCCCAGACCCGAGATTTTGCCTCAACAACCACCTGGGCTTCAGTCCGCTTGGCCTGCCAATACCCTTCAGCTGCCTCAGGTGTCCCACGAGCCAACCAGGCTCAAAGGGACTTCTTCTTCAGGTTGACAGCATCCCTTACGTGCGGTGTCCACCACCGTGTTCGGGGATTGCCGCTGCGACAAGCGCT
>NW_018128424.1:38048-56562 GCF_001952655.1 Monopterus albus
CCAAGCTGTGCGTGGAGGTGAGCCCGACTATATCTAGCCGGTACCTCTCAACCTCTTGCACAAGCTCGGGCTCCTTCCCCACCTGCGAGGTGACATTCCATGTCCCCAGGGCTAGTCTCTGTGTCTAGCAATCAGGTTGTTGGGGCCCCTGCCTTCGACTGCTGACCGATCCACTGTGCACCATGGATCCTCCTGCAGGTGATGGGCCCACGGAAGGACGTACCGACGTCGCTCGTTCGGGTTAAGCCCGACCCCGGGCCTGGCTCCAGGGTGGGGCCCTGGCTGCACCATGCTGGGTGACATCACGGTCTTTGATTGAATTCTATTCATAAAGGGCTCTTAGTCTGACCCATCACCCAGAACCTGTTTGCCTTGGGAGACCCTACCAGGGGCATATAGCCCCCGACAACATAACTCCTAGGATCACTCGGGTACTCAAATCCTTCCACCACAGTAAGGTGGTGGTTCAAGGAGTGAACATATAGAACAGAACATATGAGTAATAATAAGTGTTAAACTATAACTCTATGCAACCCTTCTAGTACATACTGTGTATAAATATTGTGCATAAAAAAGTGAATAAAATATGAACATTTCATTAGAAATGTAATTAAAAAGAATGGTGTAACCTGCCAAAATATGCATTTAATCTTTTAACTATATGGAAGCCATTTTACAATGTAGGGGGTGGCAGGATAGTTACTTTTTAATAATTATGAAGTTTATGTTCTACATGTGAATATCTTGTTACAATCTGCAAGAGATTAAGTGTTTTGATATGATCATCTGAATTTTCTATTTAACCAAACATCCTGTATCATGAATACATATCTGGGGTTTGTAATAAATTAAACAGCTAGAAAATTGGCTGCAAAGAGGTAAGATGATTTTGGTGTGGATAAATTCCCTACCCTCAAACACATACACAGATTAGGAGGTTCAGCCTCACCCCTGAGAACATGGTGGCCACAATGATATGTCACCGTAATAGATTGAGGTGGCTCATGCGCATCTAGTATATATATCCATGGGAAACAAGAAGCGCACCAAAATCAGCGCTCAGCCCAAGATTAAAGCTCCAGCCTGAGAGTAACATCTATAGAAACCCAGAAGTCCGGCAGAAACCATGACACCACAAATGTATGAAATAATGTAAACAAGTCAAAATGAAACTAACGACAAAGAAAACAAATCTGCTTTCTCTTTGACTAGGGAATTTCTGCACTGAACCTAACATCATGACAAAAGCCTTGGCACTGTATTAAACGAAAGATATGAGACAAAATATGCCTGACTGAAAGTACAAAGCATGCATCTGCAGTGCAGTTACAGATTATGTTTACATGTTTTGTTTTCAATACTTGTCTGTGGAAGGTGAATCTAAAGTGCATCTAATATATGATAGCGGGTTTATTTAAATACTTTCTTTTTGTAAATATTTTCTTACTGCAATCATATTTGATGGATATCAGGTTAAATTAATTATTTGGTAATTAGAATCAATAATGTGTATGCTGCATTTAGTTATTGTAGTGTCCATAAGTCCAAAGCTATGTTTTATTCTGAGGGACTCAGAATATTCATAATGAACACATTAAACTTTAATTCTAGGCATGGAGAGCCAGCTGAAGCCTGCCACATGCAATCTGGAAAATAAAATGGATGAACTCCACGCTCGGATTATCACGCAGAAGGACATACAAGATTGCTCCCTGCTGTGTTTTTGTGAAACATGGCTGGGGAAAGAGACAGCCGATGAGGCAATAACTCTGGGTGGTTACTCTGTTTTCAGACAGGACCGTAGTGCAGCAGAAAGCAGCAAGACCCACTAAGGAGGTACAGCCGCCTTCGTCAAACAGTCCTGGTCGACCGACTGTAAGATTCTCTACAAATTCTGTTATGAAGATGTGGAATATTTAACACTAAAGCTAAGGCCATTTCTGCCCAGAGAACTACAGTGTAGTGAGTGTAGTGTATGCTCCCCTCTCAGGCAAAGAGGAGGAACCGCACTCAAGGAACTGTATAAAATGATCAATGAGCATGAAAACAAACACATACTGTATCCTGATGCTGCTTTTATTATTATGGGAAATTTTAAATCACTGCAGTCTCAGCAAAAGCATGCCTAAACTGTATCAGTTTGTAACCTTTTCTACTAGAGGAAACAAAACACTGGACCAATGTTACAGTAACATTAGAAATGCTTTCTCAGCTGAACCTAAGCCTCATTTTGGTAGAGTGCAATCTGGCTCAAACCAGTTTACACCAAACGGCTCAAGTCACAGTGAGAACTCTTAACACCTGGACTGACTGTGCACAGGCCAGCCTGCAGGGCTGTCTAGAGGCCACAGAGTGGAACATCTTTGAGGGGGCCACAGACAATATCCATGAATATGCAGAGATTGAGTGATTACATCAGCTGGTGCACGTCCATATGCGCCCCACCTAGAACTGTGTGTGTTTTCCCCAACCAAAAACCCTGGTTTAATAGGGACATAAAACAAAAAATCAGGAAGAGGCGGGAAGCTTTCAAGTCAGGAGACCAAGCGGAGTACAGGAGAGCCCGGTACGAACTACAGAAGCCCATCAGAGCTGCAAAGAAAGCATACTTCCAAAAACTGGAGAGCTGCTACATGAATAACAAAACATGCAGCATGTAGCAGGGAATCCAGGCAGTCACAAAGTAAAGAAACAAATCAATAGACACAGCCCCCCAGGACGCCACCCTCCCAGACAGCCTTAATAACTTCTATGTTAGGTTTGACAGGATGAACACAGATACCCGTTCAAAATCCCCCTGTGACCTGGGGGACACTGCTTTTCAAGTGACACACACACAGGTCCTTAAGGCCCTGAGACAGGTAAATCCCCATAAGACTGCAGGACCAGTTGGTGTCCCCCCTAAAGTGTTGAAAGCCTGTGGGGATCAACTACCTAGTGTGTATACAAACATCTTCAACCTGTCTTTAACCCAAGCAGTAGTCCCTTGCATTTTCAAAAGATCCATAATCATACCGGTCCCTAAGACATCAGTCACATCCACTCTGAATGACTTTAGGCCAGTGGCGCTCACATCAGTTGCCATGAAGTTCTTGGAGAAACTGGTCCTCACATATGTTAACCACATGGTCCCGGACACTGCAGACCCTTTCCAGTTTGTCTACTGCCCCAACAGATCAGTGGACGAGGCGGCAGCTCTGGCTCTATTCCATACCCTGAAACACCTGGATAACAGCAGCAAGTATGCTAGGATGCTCTTCCTGGATTACAGTTCTGCATTCAACACAATTTTCCCAGGCAGGCTGATTGAGAAGCTGACAGACCTTGGGGTCCCGACTCCCACCTGTAACTGGATCTTGGACTTCCTGACTGAAAGACCACAGGTGGTGAGAAAGAGAGGATGGGTGTCTGCTGAGCTCACAATCAGCACAGGCTCACTGCAGGGCTGCTGTATCAGCCCCCAAACTCTTCACCATGTACACACATGACTGTGTCTCCAACCACAAAGCAGCAACTACAAAGTACCTGCAGAGAGTAAGGCAAGTCCTGAGAAGTCTGCTGAAAGGAAAGAACAAAGTCTGAGTGATTAACACCTATGCCCTGCTGGTCATCAGGTAGCCTGCTGGCATAATAAGCTGGTCAAAGGAGGAGATAGAGGCCACTGACATCAGGACAAGGAAGCTCCTTACAATGCGTGGCGGGTTTCACCCCAAATCTAGCATCCTGAGACTGTACACTAAGCAGGAGGAAGGAGGCAGAGGATTAGTGGGCATCAGAGCCACTATCCGGGATGAAACAGCAAAGATCCATGAATACATCAGGCAGATGGCCCAGAGTGATGATGTGCTTAGTGAATACCTCAGGCAGCAGAAACCAGAAGAACAAGGGAAGGAAGATCAGGAACCGTCATGGAAGGACAAACCCCTGCATGGTATGTACCACCATCAGATAGAAGAAGTTGTCAGGGTCGGCGTGTACAGCTGCCAATGATAACACAGGGTGAACTCAATTATAAAGCCAGACGAGGATAAATAAAACACTGTCACTTTAATACGCGCACCAATAACAACACGATACAGAAAACTACGTAACTTGAAACATATTCTCAGGTTGTTAATACAGTCCAGGGTCAGAGCCAGCAAGCACAGCTGAGGTATCCACAAACCACACAGCTGAGGAATCCACAAACGAGAGGTTCAAGAGGGAAGTCCGATAATCCATACACAGGAAGCAGCCTGAATCAGGAGGGCAAGGAGGTACACAGTGGTCAAAATACAATCCGGGGTCAAAACATGAAAAACAGGAACAAGAAAAAATGCTGGAAAGTCTGACATCAGGAAGAAGCTCGAGAAATACCAAGGGCTGAAAGAAGAGCTAGAAAAGATGTGGAAGGTGAAGGCACAAATTAACATCTGTGCCGAGTACAGGCTGGACGCCCCAAAGTCAAAATGGGATACACCTCCAAAGGTGGTTGAGAATGACCAAGCTAAGATCCTGTGGGACGTCCAGATACAAACTGACAAACTGGTAATGGCCAACCAACCGGACATAGTAGTGGAAGGTGAAGGCACAAGTGTGGGCCCTGTGGTAATAGGAGCATTGGGGCTGTGACCCCCAAACTGGGAGAGTGGCTCCAACAGATCCCAGGAACAACATCTGAGATCTCTGTCCAGAAGAGTGCAGTCCTAGGAACAGCTAAGATACTGCACAGGACCCTCAAGCTGCCAGGCCTCTGGTAGAGGACCCGAGCTTGAAGGAGGGAATAAGACCGCCCTAAACTGAGGCAAGTAGGAAATTTTTTATGTTTTATATATATATCCATCCACACCACTGAAGTTATTTTTAGATTTTTAGGACAGTGAATCCCATAATTCTGCTAAGACTATGAACCTGAACTGTTGCTGTACAATTGAGATTTCTAACTTTGACAACAGACACACAGTGAGGTGCAGAGCAACACTACTGTTCTCCTACACACCAGGATATATTTATCACATGATCTGGCTATCTGGCCTTCATCATGGTGGTGTTTGAGGTTGTTTGATACTTCCTGGTACACAGTCCATTAATGTGGACTTTGCTTTAATATTTGTTATATCCTTTTGTGAAGTGTTTTTCTTTATATAAATTGACTTCTACTGATGTCTGAATAGATCATAGTTTATGATTATGAATTAGCACAACATGTTAATTTACATACTTGTATCAATACAGTCAAAACCTCCTTTGATCATTATTCTGTGTGAAATTAAATAATCAGATGGTATTTAATTTATATTTTTATGTAACAATGTTGTCAGGAAAATTACATTATTAAATATGTTTTAAGCTGTGTTTTAATCAATATATTAACCTACATATGCCATTCAGTTGATTTTACACTTTCAGAACAGACAACTGTGAGAAACTGCTTGTGTGAACTGAAGGATATGTTTTATCTTTCTTTTAGTACTCTGTGTGCTGTGATATATTCAACTATAGGGTGTCCCAGACTTAGAGGAGCCAGCCATAAACTGTGAAGATAAACATGCACCCAGCTTATTTAGTGTCTAAGGGGTTATCAGGGCAAACCCTCTCAAATTCTACTTTGCTGTTTAAATCTACTTTACGACTTGATTGACGCCTGGGTTACGTCCTCAGGGAGTTCCCCTTCAAATATATATTGTACTGTTTCAACCTATCTCATTCAGACAACTCTGTATGCTCATGCTGACTCCTTGCCAAGTAAAGAATACTGCTGTTACCATTCCAGTGACTTTGTTGCTCTGTTTGGAAATTCTTTTGACAAATGTGTATAAAGTAGACAAACAACTCCATATTCACAACATTCAATCACCTTGCTCCTTATTATTATGTTTTTTCATTTCTCATCTTGGTAAATGATAGCAAGGATGGGAATGTTCAATCTGATAAATTTGAATTTACAAGTGGGGCTACCCAGCTCATTTTCAGCATGTATATAAACCATAATAAAGTAATCATGTGAAAATGTATCCCAACTGGTTGATCATCTCTGCTGGCAGTAATGGGAAACAAACTACAGAAAAAAATAGAACATACTGTACGGTAAATGTGGAATATATTCTGGGTAAGTGAGATTTTACTGGTATTGGAATATTTGAATATGCATTTACATAAAATACACTGAAAGAATATGCCTCTTCTCACTGTGGACTGCTGGGCATGACAGAGGTGATGATAAAATCAAATTAACCAATATACACTCAAAAACCTTTTAAGAGAGACTCCTCTGCAAACAACTGGAGTACGGATGGAATTGTTACATGTGATGAAGAAAAATACAAGCGAAAGAATAAGATGACTGCATTTATGTGCACATGAGCAAAAAACATCAAGGACAAGTTTAATAATTTGTCCATAACAGGTGCTTTTCACTTCAGTGACTTACCAATGACACTTAAAAACACATTTGTCTCTTCACAGAAAGTTCATGCGACTCTTCTCAGTCTCTCTAGAGTTTCTCTCTACAGTACATTGGCCTCACAGGAGTTAGGCTGCAGTATCTCAAGTGTAACAATGAGTTTAACAGATTTTCTAAACCAGGAGTAGAAAAAGGTGTAGATCACAGGGTTGAGACATGAGTTAAAATTTGTCAGAAAAAGCACAAAGAATGAACTTGAAGAACTCATCATGAGGTCATAGCCAGAGAGAGTGACACAATAAAATGGACAGTAACACATGAGAAACACAGCAACAAGGACACCAAGAGTCCTCGCTGCTTTCAGTTCTGATTTCTTAGTCACAGTCACTGAACGCTGCAGTGTGACTGCTGCAATGTGAGAGCGCATGGCACGGGCCTGAGACACAGCCACCACAAACACTCTCATATACAGAATGATGATGGCAGTGATGGGAAGAATAAAGAACAACACCATGTCAACAGCTCCATTTATATTAACCACACATTCTCCATAGCAGGAGTTATACCTGCCTGGTTGTTTCAGGTTATCATAATAAAGAAGAAAGCTGTAGAAAACAGCATAAATCCAACACAGGAGAACAAAGACTTGAACTCTCTTTTGAGTGATTTTGGTGGGGTAGCGCAGAGGGTCACAGATAGCCACATAACGGTCAACTGATATGAGAACCATGTTTACTACTGAGGCCAAGAGTATGATACAAGGTACGAAATAAACTAGAACACACACCAGGTCACCCAGGAGCCAGCAGGGTTCTGTTAGGAGGATTTCTACTGGCATTACAAGGAGGCCGATGAGGAAGTCAGCAACAGCCAAAGAGAGGAGGAGGAGGTTGGTCGGAGTGTGGAGCTGCCTGGAGTGAGAGAATATCAGCACTGTCAATTTTATGTAGAGAAACAGCATTATTACAATTGGAAATAGTTGTTTTATGAAATCATTAATAACAGTTCAATACAAATTATCTAAACAGTAAGTGTTGTCAGCACAGCTTATGAACAAAAATCTCATGAAACCACCAGAATGTAATGCTCAGATGTCACTGATTGAATCTCATTACAGCAACATATGATCAATGCTAAGACATTTATCTCTGCCTGAAGTGGGAGATGGAGATGATGACCAGCAGGTTGAGAGACACAGTCAGCAGAGAGATGGAGGAAAACACTGTATACATGAGAATTGCTTCAGAATGAGGACGTGTGAGCTTTTTGCAAGATGTGTTCAGGAGTTGTGGAAAGCAGAGTTCAGCTTGCTCCATCATCAGAGAGAGAGGAGGAAAGGGGAAGCTGCTAAACACTCAGCTTTCTGAGCAAGGTTCTATGTCATACAGGTAGCTGATTGAACGCCCTCTTCATTCCCCCTCCTCCTGCTCTGCTGTTTTTCAGTCTCTATCTCAGATACTGAACTCCCTCCTCCCTCAATAAGCATCATACTCTTCATCATCTTCATCACTCTCTGAAACCCTTTTTCTCTCTGGTGTAACAGGTTGCTCTTGGTTTGTTTTGGCTGATGCATGGACTCTAGTGACTACAGCACCAGTTATGGTCTTTGAGAGACAACATAAGTGAACTGAATTTAATTAAATTGAATTTAGCTTTACTTACAGAAATACTACAATAACATAAACTGATTTTGGGATATTTGAATAAACAGTGACAAAATACTTCAGAAAATAGATGTAGGGCTTGTGTGGCAGTTAGTGGCAGTGGGATGTAAGCCAGTCGGGGAATGGGAGATGGGGAGTTGCACTTAGCTGTCATCAAATCCAAGGTCAAATTACTAACATACATGACAGCATACAAAATATGCACAAATTAACACACACACATCGTAGAAAACAAACTACAGTGGAGTCAATTTGATGGAACCTAAATGTAAACAAACATACCTCGCTGGCTGCAAACAACAAAAACAGAATGAGTTCACTTTAAGTACAAAGTTCCAATAAGACAGTAAAACAGAAATTACCTCCACATTAACCAGCTGGGCTCATCCCACTTTTGATGGTTCCTCTTTGGTCACAGGATTTAGGTGAGAAGGCACTGCACCAGTTATAGCCAGGAGCTGATGACAGCTAAATGTTGATTGCAGAGTAAAAAAGGTGTGATTAAACACTGTAATAGTGAAAAGGTGTAAAATGCATGTTTAAATAGAAGCTGCATGTCAGTTCACTGCAGTTTGAGCTTGGAGACCAGGTACCATTTCCCCAGTTCTTTGTTCTGGTGAATTAAAAATTCTAGCATGTTAGGCCACTGGCTGACAAACTAAGCTGAGGCATTAAGTCCATTTACTTGTGCTAATGCTAATATTGTTAGTGGGGTGGAAGACCATTAGCCACAAGCTGATTAACACAAGATAAATTGTTATTTGTTTATGCTGACATATTAACTGTTTAAAGCATTATCTGTTAAGAGAATGTACACATTCTGTTATTTTAGTGTATTAGCAATATGTTATATGTTATGTTTGCCATGGTATATATGTTATGTTTGTCATGGTATATTACTTGCATTTCACATGCTAATAATGTACATTTTATGATGCTGGTTAGCATATTGTTTGGTTACTTGTTGAAGTAAGTTGTTTAAATTAAAATAATAAGTGATGATTGAACCATGAAAGATGGCTGCAATTAATTGTGTAAGGGCACCAGTTCTCCAGTTTTTTTTTGTTCATGTTCAGCTCCAGGTTGTTGTAATAGCACCACGGAGCCAGCTCTTCAACCTCCCATCTGTATGCAGACTCATCATTGTCTCAAATGAGATCAATGACCTTTGTGTCATGTCCGAATTTTAGGAGTTTAACAAAGGGGTTGTCTCATGTGGTCTCAGGTTAAAAGCTGGTGATCCACTGTCAGGTGTAGGCAGGCACATTGAACTGAGTCACTTTGGAGTGGATGATGTGTGAGATGATGGTGATGCCAAGCTGATGTCCATGAAGAGGACCAATGCATAGGTCCCTGGGGAGTCAAGGTGTTGCAGGATGTAATGCAGTGCCATGTTGTCGGCATCATTCATTGACCTGTTTGCCTGGTAGGTAAACTGCAGGGGATGCAGCAGGGGTCTGTGATGTCCTTCAGGTGGGCGAACATTAGTCTCTCAAAGGACTTAATGACCACAGATGTCAGGGTGACAAGTCTGTAGTTGTTCAGTATAGTAATTGTGGGGTTCTTGGGGATCAGGATGATGGTGGAGTTTTGAAGATATGTCTGAAGATGGGGCCCAGTTGATCAGCACAGGCTTTCATGCAGGAGGAGGCTCACACTGTCTAGGTCTGGTGCCTTTCTGATCTTTTGTTTCATAAAAAGGCAATACACATCCTTTTCGCTGGGGCTAGGGGCCGGAGCTAGGGGGATAGAGGAAGGGATGTGATCACAGGGGGAGCAGCTGCTGGGTCAGAGGTAAGGTAGATGAGGTGTGTGGAGTTCTGTTTCTAAAAGCTATTAACTCCACAGTGGGGTTCCTGTAGCCACTGATGTTCTGTAGGCTTCTTCACACAGATGAAGGGATATCACCTGAAAACTGTTTTTTCAACTTTTCAGAGTAGCTCTTCTTTGCTACTCTGATCTTCCTTGCTAATGTGTTCCTGGCCTGACTCTACAGGATCCTGTCCCCATTTCTGTAGGTCTCCTCTTTGGCGTGCTGAAGCTGCTTGAATTTTACTATGAGCCAGGGTTTGTTGGTGTTATATGTGGAGAAGGTCTTGGTGGGCACGCACATGTTGTCAAAAAAACTAATGTATGATGTCACAGTGCCAGTGAGTTCATCCAGGTTTGTTGTTGCACCTTTAGAAGCAATCCCATCTGTGCAGTCAAAGCAGGCCTGTTGCTCTGTCTTTGCCTGCTCGGCCCATCTCTTTTTTGTTTTGACCACAGGCTTTGCAGCTTTATTTTTCTGACTATAAGTCAGGATGAGATGGATCATGCGGTGATCAGAAAGTCTGAGGGCAGCACGAGGAACAAAAGGATAAAGGTCCTTTATCACAGTGTAGCAATGGTCCAATGTGGTTTTGTCCCTGGTGGGACAACTGATGTGCTGTCTGTATTTTGGTAGGTCATGGGTGAGGTTTGCTCTGTTAAAATCCCCTAAGAAAATGAGTGGGGAGTCAGGATGTTTCAATTCCAAAGATGATTAGATGAATTGATGAAAGACTGGATGGTCTGTTTTAGCGATGGTAGAAAATGAATTAAATTTCACATAAATGACATTAGGTTTTGGAACTAAATCACAATTTCAAGGATAATTTAGGGAGAAGATTAACAGTGATTTCTGTAATTTATGGGCTTTAATGTCGAAGCAACTACAAGTTTGTGAGATATCAATCAAGAGGTCACTTAGCCAGCTGTAGGACTGGCTCTTCATGTGGCCAGCCAGGATAGCAGTTTGTTGGGACCCTTTCTGGCTCAGATTCAAAACTGGTGGTGCACTGTTACAGGGCTCATCAGGGCTGGAAACTCCAATAAGCATCTATTGTTACTGGTTTTTAAGGTGCTCATTAACTTGCATCACATCACATGCGGCAGACACACTGGCCTCAAGCAGTCAAAAGAAACAGGTACTGTGCTCCGGGGGAATTGGTGCTCGTTAACTTGCATCACATCACATGTGGCAGACACACTGGCCTCAAGCAGTCAAAACAAACAGGTACTATGCTCCGGGCGGTGCTTCACTGGCTGGCTGATCGTAGGTTAGACCCAGCCAGGTAAAACAGTGAGTCCTTGTACAGGAACATTCCTGGACATGCTGTAACCTAAGGCCCTGTATTTTTCTCCATATCCTCTGGTCACAGTGCAGCAGCAGGTGGTAAAATATATCCACAAAACCAGACACAGCCGAAAAATTCCACTTTTACAATTGCACTGGTGGATGTCAGGCAAGCTCACATGAATGCACAACTGCCTAGAGATTATGACCAGTGAAGGAAGTCATTAAACTATCACTTCATTTTATTAGGGAAAAAAAAGGCTTGCGAGCAAGAGTTTGTGAGATGTGTGTAAGCAGAGTTGTTTCTGCATAGAAGTATTATAACATACATACATCTCATTTTTTGAGCTTTAGGTCACGTCTAAGATGATAATTCCCTGTTGTAACATTGTAGATAAGTCAGAAAACAAGGAAAAGCATGTCATGGGCCCTTTAACTTAGTTTCACATTCAACTCCCATATAGTAGTTTCAGTTGTTATAACAACTGGAGAGCCAGTTTTTTGGTGATAACAAGCAGAGAGGAGTCTGAACATTCCAGCATCCCTGTTAAGGTTGGTGTCTCTCACCTCCTGGTGAGAGAGGGACTGTCTGGACTCAAATAGCAAAACTCAAGGTTCTAGTCAGAAAAGAGCGTTTAATGAAGGCACACAATATTCAGATTATGAGCACTGAAGCTGGACACAGGAGAATCTTGATAGACGGCCTGGGATAACGGCAAGGTAGCAGTAATGGTGGCTTCGGCCAGGTAGCAGTAATGGCGGATGTTCAAGAAGGATTGTAGGAGTAGGACTTGTGAAGGACTGCTGCCTGAGGCAACTCACTGAGACTGAGGGGAGTGCCGATGGTTTTGCCAGGAGAGGTGTAGTTGTTCTGTGGCTTGGTCGCTGATGTAGGCAGGTGTGCTTGGCTTGAGTGTTGGAGGGGGAGATGACCTGCAATATCCAGGTAGGAGGAGGAGTAGTTCACAGAAGTAGGTAGGTAGAGGCTGGTGGGAACTGGAGGAGAGCTGCTCTGAGGTTGGTTTGTTGAAGGCTGTGAGTGGTGAGTGAAAAGCCCAGGTAGTAGAGGAGCTGCTGCAGGCTAGCACAGGAGATGGAGCTTAAGCAGTTAGCTTGGAGGGAGATGGGCTACTGCAGAGACGCTCGGGGGAAAGTAGCTGCAGCAGGAGAAGCTTGGAGGCAAATATACTGACACAGAAGACACAGTCGCTTGAGGGAAACAGCTCGGCTACTGTATCTCTGGAGAATAGCATGAACACCAGCATGAAAGAGAATCAATTCCGTCTTACTTGATGTCAAACATAAATCATAAAGCAACCAGCATGCTGAGAGATGCAGTCAGAGACAAAGGAAACCATAATGCAGATGACCACTGTCTCAGAGTGAGGACGTGTGTGCTTTTTGCAAGATGTCTTGAGGAGTTGTGGAAAGCAGAGTTCATCTTCCTTCATCATCAGAGAGAGAGGAGAAGAGGGGAAGCTGCTGAACACTTGCAGCTTTCTGAGCAAAGTTCTGTATCATACAGCTGATTTATCTCTCTCATCATTCCCCCTCCTCCTGCTCTTCTGTCTTTCAGTCTCTGTCTTAGATACTGAACTCCCTCCTCCCTAACTATGAATCATACTCTTCATCATCATCATCACTCTCTGAAACCCTTATCTTCCTGGTGTAACATTGGGTTGTTTTGTTTGAGAAACAAATACGAAACTAATTCTCCAAGTCTGTTCAAGAAAGCCACAATAATGAATTTTAAAATTAATGGTTAAAGTGGCCATGGCATGCTCATTTTAAGCCATTTAATGTTTAATCTTGAGTAACTCTAGATTATCTTGGCACCCCTCATAACTCCAAATAGTCTGTAAATATTTCCGAATGATAAAAGCAGAGAGCCTCTTCCTAAAAACAAGAGGATAGTTTGTAAACGTGCACAACTCCAGTTTCTGGTGTTGTGTCAAAAGCGAACAGCATAACGACCTGTGTCGGCATTAATTAATGAGTTTCTCCTCCATAGATAGGTAAACAATGGTATATGTACCGATGAAAAGAGATTTATAACACTCTAAACAAAGTAGGTAATTAAGGAACCCCAGATTTTAACTGGCATAATGCAGACATTGTAACTTCTCCAGCCTTACAGCAGTTCTCTCAAATGTTACAGAAACAAGGCACTAACAGACATGCAATATGGATTTTTTACCTTTAAATAAATCAGATTAACTTATATCTAATTAACGGGTGGATGTTTCATGTGGTCAACAACTTTGTAAAGCTGTTGAAAGGAGAAAATTTTAAAATGATTAAAGACAGAGAAGTGTCCCCAGGCACACAAAGGGTCAGGCATATTTTGACCAACCAAAGATACAGAAAGGTACAGGACATGCTACGGGAAAGAGCAGACTCAAAGTTAATGACATAATGGTGATGTAATGGTCTGCAAGGCTTCAGGTGATTCTACCCAAAAATTTAAATGTTGCCACCAACATCACAGTGACGAGTCTTTGGAATTTTGGTTTTGCTTACACGATAACTGTAATTGAAAATGGAAGTGAATCACTTATTAACATAATACATAGTTATTAGACTTATTTTTAATCCGAAAACATTGATCAGAGCAGCTTTATTTCAATGCTTGAGTGAATGACTCAGTGTTCAAAGTAAAAAGTAAACTTAACCATTTGTTGCTAAATTCTTTTATTTCCTGAGACTGTTTATTCGAACAGTCTCAGGATTTATTTCTTATGTTGTCTCTCAAAGGCCATAATTGGTGCTGTAGTCACTAGAGTCCCTGCATCAGTCAAAACAAACCAATGTTAACCTGTTACACCAGAGAGAAAAAGGGTTTCAGAGAGTGATGAAAATAATGAAGAGTATGATGCATAGTTAGGGAGGAGGGAGTTCAGTATCTATGAGACACAGAGTGAAAGACAACAGGAGGGAGGAGGGGGAATGATGCGAGAGATAAATCGGCTATATGATACAGAACATTCCTCAGAAAGCTGCAAATGTTCACTAGCTATCCCTCTTCTCCTCTCTGATGATGGAGGAAGCAGAACTCTGCTTTCCACAACTCCTCAACACATCTTGCAAAAAGCAGACACGTCCTCACTCTGAGACAATGATCATTTACATTGTGTTTTCCTCCATCTCTGTGCTGACTGCATCTCTCAACCTGCTGGTCATCATCTCCATCTCCCACTTCAGGCAGAAATAAATGTTTTACCATTGATCATATGTTGTTGTAGTGAGATTGACTGAAACCACTGAGCTTGAGTAGTATTATATATATTATAGTATTATATTTGTGGTTTGATGAGACTTTTGTTCATAAGAAACATTTACTGTTTAGAAACACTGTTGTTTGAACTATTATTAATGATTTCATAAAACAACTACTTCCATTGGTAATAATACTGATTGACAGTGATGATATTCTCTCACTGCAGGCAGCTCTACAACCCCACCAACTTCCTCCTCCTCTCTCTGGCTGTCGCTGACTTCCTCGTTGGCCTCTTTGTGATGCCATTACAAATCCTCTTAACAGAACCGTGCTGGTTTCTGGGTGACCTGGTGTGTGTTCTGTGCTTTTTCTTAAACTGTATCACTGTCAATGCGTCAGTAGTAAACATGGTTCTCATATCAGTCGACCGTTATGTGGCTATCTGTGACCCTCTGCGCTACCCCACCAAAATCACTCAAAAGAGAGTTCAAGTCTTTGTTCTCCTGTGTTGGATTTATTCTATTTTCTATAGCTTTTTGGGTTTATATGATAACCTGAAACAACCAGGCAGGTATAACTCCTGCTATGGACAATGTGCAGTTAACATAAATGGAGCTGTTGATATTGTTTTGTTCTTTATCCTTCCCATTACTGCCATCATCATTCTGTATATGAGAGTGTTTGTGGTGGCTGTGTCTCAGGCCCGTGCCATGCGCTCTCACATTACAGCTGTCACACTGCAGCTTACAGTGACTGTGACTGTTAAGAAATCAGAATTGAAAGCAGCCAGGACTCTTGGTGTCCTTGTTGCTGTGTTTCTCTTGTGTTACTGTCCATATTATTGTGCCACTTTTTCCGGCTATGACATCATGATGGGTTCTTCAGTTGAGGTTTTTATGAGTTTTTTGATGTATTTTAACTCCTGTCTAAACCCTGTGATTTATGCCTTTTTCTATCCCTGGTTTAGAAAATCTGTCAAACTCATTGTTACACTTGAGATACTGCAGCCTAACTCCTGTGAGGCCAACATACTGTAGAGAAAAACTGTGGAGAGACTGAGAAGAGACATATGACCTTTTTTTGATGAGAAAAATGTGTTTTTAAGTGTTGTTGCTAAGTCACTGAAGCGACAAGCACTTTGTATGGACAAATTAATAACTGTATCTTTGATGTTTTTAGGCACGTGCATATAAATGTTTCTCTTATTTTGTCTCTTGTATTTTTCTTCATCACATGTACAATTCAAATAGTCTGTACTCCAGTTCTTTGCGCATGAGTTTCTCTGTGTCTACCTTAAAAGGTTTTTGAAAGTATATATCTTAATTTCATTTTATCTTCATCTCTGTCATACCCAGCAGTCCACAATGAGAGGAGACACTTTCTTAACACTGTTTATTTTAAATGCATTTTCAAATATTCCATTTAGCCAGAATATATTCCACATTTGTGTCCTATTTTTCTGCGGTTTATTTCCCATTACTGCCAGCAGAGATGATCAGCCAGTTGAGATACATTTTCACATGATTACTTCATTATGATTTATATACATGGTGAAAATATATACATGCTGAGTGTCCCCACTTGTTAAAACTAATTATTTATTTAAACATTCCTGTCCCTGCTATCATTTACCAAGATGAGAAATGAAATAATACAATGGGGAGCAAGGTGTTTGAGTGTTGTGCATATAGAGTCATTTGGCTACTTTATACATATTGTTAGATAGAAATCTAATAATTAAATACCAACTTATTATTAAATTTCACATATATTAATGATCAAAGGAGGTTTTGACTGTATTGATACAAGTATGTAAATTAACCCATTTTGCTAATTCATAATCATAAACTATGATCTGTTCAGACATCAGTAGCGGTCAGTGTATATAAAGAAAACACATTTCACGGAAGGATATAACAAATATTAAAGCAAAGTCCACATTAATTGATTGTGTACCAGGAAGTATGAAACAAACCTCAGACACCACCATGATGGAGACCAGATAGCCAGATTACGTGATAAATAAATCCTGGTGTGTAGGAGAACAGTAGTGTTGCTCTGCACCTCACTGTATGTCTGTTGTCAAAGTTAGAAATCACAATCATGACAGCAACAGTTCAGGTTCACAGTTTTAGTAGAATCATGGCATCCATGGTCCTAAAATGAAGTCTAAAAAGTACTTCAACATAAGCTGGATGGAACTTTGGAAATTTGGTTCTTCTTAAACATTATGACAAGTTCTATTAGTTCATCCATCCATCATCTATACTGCTTAACTTGAAGAAGGTTGCGGTGTGCTGGAGCCAATTCCATTTGGCATTGATTGAGTGGGGTAACCCCTGGAAGATTGCCAGTCTATCACAGGGCTGAGGTTTAGTGACAGACAACCACACTCACTCCTACATGTAATTTAGAGTTACCAGTCAACCTAATCTGTATGTCGCTGGACTGGGAGGAAGCCAGAGTACCTGGAGAGAGACCCACACATGCACAGGGTGAATATGCAAACTCCAGAAAGGGATCAGCTTGGTTGGAGCTCGAATCCGGAGTCTTGTTGCTGTGAGGTGACAACACTAATCACTGCTCTGTTAGTTCATTTTTAAATCTATTCACATAAAAAACTCTCGACATCATAACTTCTAAGTTGTATAGTCCAACTTATGCCGTGGAAGGACGCATGGGGGTTGGATCCAATCCCATCTAAAATCAGAGAAAAGGGGAGGTACACCATGGAGAGCTTGGCAGTTTATCACAGAGCTGACACATATAGACAAACATTTAATGAGATATTTCCTAAGGTTATGTGGCTCATTTTTTTGATGAAATTGCACATATTCATATTTACTAAGGAGTCAGTGGGACTTTGTGGTGAAGAATGCAGGAATTTAGTTGAGTTTGAATTTCAGAATCAGAAACAGAATCTGAATCAGAATCACCTATATTGGCCAAGGGTTGAACAGAAGGAATTTGACTTTGGTACAGTGGCTCTAAATGTGCATGTACAATGTTCTTCCATGAGGCAACGAGTAAACAAGATAAGAGTGAGAGAACAAAAAAAGAAAAACAATGCAAACAAAAAATGAATGTGTATTAGGAAAGTAAAAATAAAGTACTTATAAATATGGAAATACATACTGTATACACACAGTTTAAATGGAGTTTTTCAGATAGATATATACAAAAGTATACTGTATTTACAAGGTACTGAACTGAGGGTTGTCATTGTGTTATATAGTTATGGTTCGGAGTGAGTTGTATGATGTTTAGTAGCTCTTCTCTGGTGAAGGTAATCTGGGATGGGCTGCAGAAGATCAAGACAATGAGAAAAAGCAACAGACACACGAGAGAGCGCTTTACCAAGGCAAACATATGCGGTGCCATCTTTGGTGTGTTAAGTGGGACTTTAATAGTGTTACACAATGGCCTGCTGTTTCATTGAAAATTATGCAGTCTAGTCTTCCCTCAGAGTGTGTTATAGCCCTTTTATTCATTTGTTTATTTGATCTGGTCCTGTCTCTGCCCTGTGTCTTCCCTGTCATTTCAGATCCAGCCCCTTGCTTTTGTCTTACTCTCCAGTTGCTACTACCTGCTCTGCCCACAATCACCTGCTGTCTATCTGTGAAATCACACAGTCTGTATATGTGTCTACAGTCTACACTCACTTTGTTAGATTGTCCACAAAGAGTCATTTTGTCATTTTACAGCTTTTTTTTCATGCTTACCTGCTTTGTTTTGGACTCTGGCCTTGCCTGCTCCCTGTCTGAAATATTTGTCTCCCATGTGTGGATTCCCATTTATTCCCTGTATCTGGTTAGTGCTCACCCCTTGTCTGAACTATCCCTATATCCTCTAAGCTGCCTGCAAAACACATACTCATTAATAAGTATTCTCCATTGTCCACCATCTCATCTGCCCTTTTATGTATCCGTATGTCCGCTGAGGGGCCAGTTACATGAAAATGGCTTTCACTTGTGTAGTGGTTAGCAATAAACCAGATTCCAGAAGTAATATGTAAGAGGACAGTATGTAGCTCATATTTGTTATTAGCTTGTGTGAGGGAGAGCTGAGTGGTTATGGGTTCATTAAGTTCATGTGAGTTGGACAATGGGCTTATGTAAGTGGTCAAGATGTTTCCTGTTTTCGAAGTACATCTC
>NW_018128424.1:56581-58077 GCF_001952655.1 Monopterus albus
TGGCATGGGACCGCGTCTTCATGGCTCAGGCCATGAAGGGCTGTGTAAGGGCGAGCCAATAAAAAGCTGGGTTAGAGAGGAAGAAAGGATGACAATGTTACTGTGACAGGGAGAGTATACTTTGTGGGGGGACCCTGACCCAGCCGGCTGGGGGGGATGCTGAATTAAGACTGACGGTACCTCGTGACAACAACTGACTGACTGGACCTTGTAACCAAGACTGACTGACGCTTTTGACCATCTTCTTATTTAATGCTTTATCTATCACATTGCAGGAGGAGAGACTCTGTTCTCTGTTTCCCTAACTACAAGATTATGTGTTTAAATACTACTCTATTCAGAATAATTGTAATATTAAATGATCCTTTAAATTGTAATGGTTTGTCTGAATTAATTTAGTCGGTATCACACTCTAGCCACGACACTTGATATTGATAAAGTATTTTGCCATTTTGGCTGTTCATTTACATGACAAAGGTCTTTCAAGGATATGAAAATGCAAAATGTTGAAAACAGGTTCCAGAGTGTAAAAGTTTGATAACGCCAGCATTGTCAGATCAACATCTACCGTAGTGGAACTGTTTCCCATAACTATATGGGAATGCATATAGTTATAATGCATTAATCTAAGTTCAAAATTTATTAGAAAATGGTCAGACAAAAGGGGGGTTTGGGGGAAAAAGTATTAGCATACAGCGATGCTGTCATAAGAATTTGTAATAAAGCAACAAAGTCACTGGAATCAATTTAAGCAATTTTGGTTTGCATGACCTGAAGCCTTGCAGACCATTACACCATTATGTCATTAACTTTGAGTCTACTCCCTCCCGTAGTGTCTTGTCTTTCGTCCTGTACCCTTCTGCATTTTTGGTTAGTCAAACTGTGCCCGATCCTTTGCGTGCCCAGTAGAGGCATTTTACAGGCAATTCTCTAAAATAGTTCAACTCATATCTGTTGAATAGAAGTTTATCAGTCTGTATCGAAGAGTATTCTGTCGCTGCCCTCATCTGTGAGGTTATGCTGATGATATTCAAAATTTTCTGTGAATGAGTGGAAAGAAGAGATAATCAGCACAGGTGCCCCCTAGGGATGTGTTTTTCTTCCTGCTGCTGTTTTCTTTGTAAATAAATGACTGCACTTCAGGGGAGCCCTCTGTTAAGCTCCTGAAGTCCACAGATGACACAGCAGTTATTGGTTTCATTCAGAACAATCTATATTTCTTCTCCAATGTTATTTGCACCACTGTCCTCCTGAACATTTTCCTATGCCCCTGAAGGGCACATGTTGTCCATCTGTGAAAGAAGCTGTATCTGGTGATGACCTTCTTGTCCCGATTCGGTTCCGTTGCTTCCCGTCTGGCTTTTATTTTGACACTATTTCCTGTTTTGTTTCACCTTAGTTCTGGTCTTTTCTTTACGTTCTTCATCACTCACATTAGTTTCACCTGTTTCATTATTATGTGCACCTGTTCACATCTCTATTTAGGCAGCGTCCTC
>NW_018128424.1:58257-58544 GCF_001952655.1 Monopterus albus
CCCGCCCCCACCAGTTTCAGAGATGCAGTCTCCACAGGCCCTCCGGCCTGGGCACGATGGTGTACCTGCCGACACCCAGAACCCCTTGGTGCCTGTCCCTGTCCCTCTGCCAGTTCCCCAGCTGGAAAACTGACGTCCCCTCTGATGCCAGGGCGCCCGGGTGTGCCGACAACAGTGTTCCCGCCAGGGCCCAGGGCAATCAGTGTGCCGACGGAAAACCACCAGCCAGGGCCTTTGCTGCAGTTCCTGCTCCTGAGCGGGTCGGCCGGTGCGCCGACGCCGCCCTC
>NW_018128424.1:59816-66311 GCF_001952655.1 Monopterus albus
TTGTAAATCCAACATCAGGGCCATCATCAAGAAGGCACAGCAGAGGATGTACTTCCTGTGCCAGCTCAGGAAGTTCGACATGCCCCAGGAGCTGCTGATACAGTTCTACAGAGGAATCATTAAGTCTGTTCTCTGCACCTCCATCACTGTCTGGTTTGGCTCAGCAACCAAACAGGACATGTACAGACTTCAGCGGACAGTCAGGACCGACCGTGAGTTTTTGTTTCCACCGTGTCTTGTATGGTTTGTTGTTTAGTTTTAGTTCTCTTAATAAAGAGACGGTTTTTGTTTAACACTTCCTCGTCTGGCCATTTAATTGAGTTCACAACACTTTTCGGCCACATTACGCGTGCCGTTTCTGACACTTCTGGCCAGTTTTTACTGCCTGCCAGGCTGATAAACATTGCAAAAACGGCCCTTGTCCTTCCCTGTCAATATCTCTGTACAAAAAAACTTACTTGTACACCCCCCAAAAATATTAGGGATTGAAGGGAAAAAGTCAAATTTTACAAGACTTCTTATGGTTTAACGAAAAAAGTAGAAGATTTGTGGCTCCTAGACAAAGGGAGCTAAAACCGGTAGCTAAATCCTTCCTTGAGGGCTATTAAGATTTAACCTACTATTGAAGTTAATAAACCCCTAGCAATCCACTGTTAAAGCTGACTATATAATTTTGCTACTTGGATTTGCCCATACATTGTGGTGGATTGTCAGTAACCATCCTAAGTGAGCACTAATTCAAAAACCATAATTTACTGTGATCAGCAGCAGAAATGAACAACAGTATATACAGGAGGCACAACCATGACCCCTTAGGAAAAGCCATTGCAGCAGCCATGTCCTTAGTAGCAGTTTGGAAATTAACATGCATCATAATACAATGCATAATATTAGGTCCACTGCCAGTGCTCCCTCACTCCCTTGCTCTGACAGAGAGGGTGAGCAGCAAAGCATGCCAGGTGTTGGGCGGCACAGCTGCCCTGAACCATCACATCAACCAGACACCACATACCGTAACCTGAACACTAGTGTCTTCTCCTTGCCAATCTGTTCATGCTTACTGAACATTTGTGGCCCCGCTACCTCATTTATCTTAGCTTACTTGTTCCTGTACCAGCAACCCCAGCACTCTTCCACTCACCTGGGAGTTTTCCTCACCATTGTCTGACTCCACCATTGCTCCACTCTCCACACTGCTGTGAGAGACTTCTACCTCAGCACTCCTCCACTTGTATGGAGGTCAGTGACCATGCTGTGTGGAAATCTGTCCGACACAGGGAAAATACAAAATGGTCACTGAAGATTTGTGTAATATTTTTTTGGTTATGTTAGGTATTTTTTTAGTTAGATAGATATTGGTTAGATACTTGTTGTATTAGAAATGTTTAGTGGAGACAGGATGTCTAGTTTAAACGCTTAGTCATTGTCATGAGATTTTAGCATGGTGTACGTGGGCAAGGATAACTAGATAGAAAGGTTTGATTGTCAGCAGGCAGGATGATTATTGTTATTATGATATGTTTAGCCGTAATCTTAATCATAATATCGTCCTAGGCTTAATGTCCAGACATGTCCCTGAATGTCCTGTATGTTCTTAGATACACACCACATAATCAACACTCATACACATTGATTTTCTCCATGTTTTGACTACTGCTACGGTCAGCTGTGAAGCTGGCATATCAGGTGATGCCACGGTTTGACGTCCCTGTGTAGAATGGGGTTAGCCCAAACCAGATATAATGTACGGGCCTGTTGAGGTTCGGGGTCTTTCATTCTTCATCTGCCTGCGCGCAGTATTGGAGGTGGAAGATACCTGGACATGTAATGTTAATTTTGCCTGTGATCCTTTGAATAAACCAGCACGGTTTTTTTGTATCCACTTGGACCGCCTTGTCTCTCTGAGTTCCTGGTTAAGAGAACTGGGAAATAGCTTTCAGTTAAGTGGCCTATTCTTCACCACCTGAAGGTTTTAATTCGGTTTCACATCCTCAGGGATTTAATTAATTTGTGTGTGAGTTTATTCTACACATTGAATTTGGGATGGAAACAGGTGTTCTTTTTTGTTGTTTTTTTTTATTTATGCCTGCTGTGTGTCTCAGTTTTATTTGGATGTGAAATACATCTGCTAAAAAGAAGAGACCTCCATGCTTGGTCTGTAAAGACATTTGCATATAATATGCTGAGTGGTAAAGTGAAGTTAATTGCATTTTGCCAAAGTCTGCTGTAAGATTTGTTACACCATTTTTGCTTAGCTGAAAAGAAGTTTTACCAGAGAAAGAATAATAAGAATTAAATTTGCAAAACAACTACAAAGTGACACAAAACAACCATCTAAGCTTTTTGAGCTGTTGTTTATTGTTGACTCATGTAATCATGGATAGTCTACTGAACACAAATTTACATTTATGTAATGGTTTTATGTGGCTTCACTTATCCTGTCTGTAATGCAGTCTTGACAGTTTTTGTGTTTAATAGGCAAGAGTCTGTGTTTGGCTTCTCGGTTTTTGTTGGAGGAAGAACAGAAATGTTAAATAACAGCCTACTTAATATTATCAGTCAGTGGATGATGCAGTCAGCATAGCACTGCAATAACTCGACCCACATAGGAACCTATGCATGAGTCCTCTTTGTTGCTCAACATTCAATACCGCCATCCCAAACATCCTCCACTCCAAACTGACCTAAGCTCACTGTGCCTGCCCATACCTGTCAGTGGATCACAAACTTTCTGACAGAGAGGAAGCAGCAGGGAAGGTTAGGGAAAACCACATCCAGCACCCGGACAATGAGCAAATGTACCCCCCAGGGATGTGTGCTCTCCATGCTGCTCTTCTCCCTCTACACTGTTGTGGCCAGAATGTGATACAGACTAAATTAATTCAGACAAATCATCCCAATTTAAATGATCATTTAATATTACAATTATTCTGAACAGAGTACTAGTTGAATAGGTAATCTGGTAGTTAGCGAACAAAGAACAGAATCACTCCTCCTGCAATGGGATAGATAAAGTATTAAATAAGAAGATTGTCAGAGCGCCAGTCAGTCATTGTTGGTCACGAGGTACTGTCAATCATAGTCCATAGTCCACCCAGCTGGGTCTAAGCTCACGCACCATCCTTTCTTCTCTCTACTCCCACTAACCCAGCTATCCTAGCCTTTATATGCTCGCCCTCACACAGCCTTCAGCCTCACTGTTTTATCCGCAGCCTTTCTTAGGCTGTTACATCAATTTCTGAACTTAGCTTCCTGTCTCTCAGACAACACCCTGAGATGTACCCAAAAACAGGAAACATCTTGACTAACTTATTTAAGCTCATTGTTCAGCTCACGTGAACTTAAAGTGAACCCATAAACACTATTCTATTACATAATCCATATTAACATGTAACCTAAACCGCTACAACGCTAGAAACTGCACCTCAGAAGACCCCTCTGTTAAATCATTGGTCTCATTTGAGAGAGTGAAAGTCTGCATACAAACAGAAGGTTGAACAGCTGGCTCTTGAGTGCACTTGCAAGAACCTGACCTATTGGTCATTTTGCCTGTAGCAGCTGATGGGTTGACAACTGGTTGACCACCGCTGGAAGAGGGAAAGAACAGAAATTACACTGCCACCGGGGGGAAATGACACTAGGGTGCTCCAGTTTGGTGAGCCGCTGCTTTACCCCTCAAACACTGGGACTTTTGCATAATGGACTGTATGGAGGTCTGTGACCATGCTGTGTGTAAATCTTTCTGACATAGGGAAAATACCCAGTGGTCATCAGAGCTTTGTGTAATATTTTTTTTGGCTAGATGCCGTATTCTTCACTACCTGAGGGTTTTAATTTGCTTTCACAACCTGAGAGATTTAATTCAGGAGGGAGTTTATTCTACACCATCTAGGGAGTTAATTCGTGATAGAAATAGGTGTTTTATTTTGAACTATGCATGCTGCATTTGTCTTTTAGTTAAAAAGATGTTTATGAAATTATTTAATGACAGAAATTCCCAGTCATTCCTTAATCCTGTAAATAGATAGAGAGAAACATTCACTTTATTTCAAATTTAAATTATTTGGTTTTTCAACTCTACACTTTCCAAAGTGGGGGTGAAGTATTCAAATTTTCCCCCTACACAAAAATCCTACTTCATTGTGAACAGTCATTAAAATTTGGTCAAGATCATATTTTCAGGATGTAGGGATGTAACATTATATAATATGGTTATAAAAAACATCAATAAAACTATAACTCACAGCCAAGAACTAGCCAAGGTGGAAAAACTCTTTGATGTACACATGAAAGTTCTGGTATGAGGTAATGAAATTGTATGGTCATACAGTCTTATGCAAAAGTTTAGGCACCCCTTGATAAATAACAGATTTTGGTGATTTTTTATTTGAACAGATGTTAACACAGTTTCTCTTGGAAATGGAAAAAATGCACAATATTTTCTGCAAACAGTGATTTATGAAAACAACAGCTGCATCTGTAAGTAAGATGGCACCCTCCGATGCAGACATGTTTGCGCGTTTCACTCTCGAATGCTGACTTTTTCTTCGTTTTCTTCTTTTTTCTGTGTTTTTTACTCCTTCTGCAGTGCACAAATGTCATGCACTGCTAACATACAACAGATAGGCATTGCTGGATATCGCCAACTCAAACAGCCACTGGGAATTTACTGGTTTCATACCACCGGAGGTACAATTCATTGTCCACTCCCATAACAACAACAACAACCACCATCACCCTCAGGGAGCCCCTGGAGCACCAGGCACAAGCAAGCATGCTGAAATCAGGAAAACGACCCAGAGATGGAGACGCAAACGAGGCAAGAGAGGGGGACTCCATGCTATGCTAAAGGCTTGCGCTACCCAATTGCCACAACCCAGCCTTTTCCTAGCTAACGTACAGTCCCTGAAAAACAAACTGGACAAGCTAAGGGCTAGGATTACAACGCAATGGGAAATCAGAGAATGCTGTGATCTAATTCACACAGAGACTTGGCTTTCTGACAAAGTCCCAGATTCTGTGATTCAGCTACAGACCCACTCTGTACATCGAGGAGACCACACTGCTACTTCGGGGAAAGTAAAAGGAGTCGGTGTGTGTGTGTGTTTATCAATAATTCATGGTGTGGAGATGTACAGACTGTTTATAAGCACTGTTCACCAGACGTAGAGTTTTTATTGCTGAAATGCTGGCCCTATTATCTAGCAAGACAGCATAGTGCCGTGTTTCTGGCTGCTGTGTATGTTAGCCCAAGAGCTAATCCCTCGATGGCTCTTAGCAAACTCCACGATGTCATCAGCACGCTAAAGACAGTACACCCCGATGATGTATTTACCGCTGCAGGCGACTTTAAACAGTGCAATTTATGGAATGTACTTCCCAAATATTACCAACATGTGAACATTCCCCACCCGGGGCAAGAACACTCTGGATCATGTTCACAGTAACATACAGGGCGCATACAATGCTGCACCCCGCCTCCACCTTGGCCGCTCGGACCACATTTTTTTGTTCCTGTATCCAGCTTACAGTCAAAGACTGAAACAAACAAACCCTGTCACCAAACAAATTAAACTCTGGACCCCAGACACTGAAGGCATCCTGCAGGACTGTTTTGCCCAGACAGACTGGGATGTGTTTAAAGCTGCAGCCACCTTGGAGGACTTTTCTGTCAGTATACAGGATTATGCTGAGTATGTGACCGGGTACATTAGTACCTGTATTGACAACATTGTGTCCACCATACAAGTCAGAAGGTTCCCCAACCAGAAGCCACATGCCGCGTGCTCGCTCTCATGCAATCAAATCAGGCAATGAGACGGAGTACAAAGCTGCCAAGTACAGACTGAGGAAAGCCATCACAGTGGCCAAGAGGCAGTACAGAGAGAAGCTGAATGACTTCTATTCTACTGCTGACTACAGGACCACCACCAGCATCATCAGCTCCACAGACAGCCTGCTGGATGATCTCAACACCTTCTACATCCATTTTGAGAACTCCAGCCACAGCACAGAGAGGAGGCACACACACACCAAGACCAAAGTATACAAGACACGTTGGACCCCCTGCAGTATGCCTACCCACCCAACAGGGCCACCTCAGATGCTATTGCTGCTGCCCATCATTATTACCTTTCTCACCTGGAAAATAGAGACTCCTACATCAGGATACTCTTCATTGACTACAGTTCTGCTTTCAACATGGTTATCCCCCACAAACTGTCTGCACCCCACTCTCTGTGACCGGCTCCCAGACTTTCCGACTGGCAGGCCCCAGTCTGTCAGGATTGGCAATAGGACTTCAGCCAGCATCACTACAAACATTGGTAATCCACAGGGATGTGTCCTCCGTCCCATCCTCTACACCCTGTTCACCCACGACTGTGTCGCCTCCCACAAGGACAACATCATCCTAAGGTTCGCAGACGACACTGCAGTGATAGGTCGCATCACTGGCGGGGACGGAACAGACTCACGAAGGGGGGGGGGGCGGGC
>NW_018128424.1:72014-79749 GCF_001952655.1 Monopterus albus
ACAGGGAAACACGTTTCCTAACTGTGCATATAACAAATAAACACTTTGACCTAGAATAGCAAGCCCAGAAAACTCCACAAAAGTTCTTTCTAAGCATATTGTACAAGTTAGAAAATAGTTGCTAGGAGGATATTTACTAAGCCTGTGGGGCCACAATTTTTCAGCTTAGTGGCATATTTACCAAGTCTAATATTGTAAATGAGCACAGTCACAGCTGTATTAATTTGAATGTGCTTCACCTGGTAAGTCGTGCCTGTACTGCAGATGGGTGGACTGAGAGGGACAGTAGAAGTAAGTGTGTTTTATGCATCTGATATTTAATCTAGCTGAAGACAGTGGTGTCTGTAGGATTATATTTGATAAAACACACAAGAACTGCCTCGGGCAGCCTATATTGTGTTTTATCGAGAAAGTTTTCGAATTATAACAAGATACTGTGCTACATTTTTGAGAGAAAACATTTTTTCCACATATTTTCTAATTATAGCAACATACTATAGGCTATTTTGTCATTACACCAACATACCTTATTTTCTCATAGTAACGTGACTCCTGCACAGCTTGGAGTGAGTACAGCACACGCACTGTCTTTGAGCAGCACCTCCATAGCTCATTCAGTTCAGAGGCCTCTCTCTCATTAACACCCTCCCTTATCCATGTTATTCTTAGGAGGTGTGCTCCAGTCGGTCCTTGAGAATCACCGATCTGACACTTAAATCCATGACTGCAGCTCATAAACCGTAAATAAAACAATATACTGCACATTCTGACGATGTTACAGCCACTGACACATGACTGCAGCTCATAAACCGCAAATAAAACAATACACTGCACATTCTGACGATGTTACAGCCATTACTGACAGCTAGGTTAAGTCGGTATGCGACTGCTGTTACTCACTCACGTTAGGGAGCAGAAATAATATGACCCACTCTGGGGTGTGTGATAAGAAATCATATTTGATAGCTCCTCAAGGCATAAATGTGAAATTATAGTTCTCTATCGTACAATGACAGCCAGTCACAGTGGGGTAAAACCTGAGCAAAATCTTTAAAAACATCTACAAACGGTACATACAGGATTATGGCTGCAGGCACCACTGGTTGAAGAAATCAACAAGCGCATTTCAGAATGGCAGTTGCGTAGTCTCCTGCCAGTCAAATCATCTTTTAATTTGTTCAGTAACTGAAATATGGTTTGACCTGAAAGCTTGTAAAGGTTTCTCACATTCTCTTCTGGTGAGCGATGCAATTTACAAACAACCTCTCCCTCCTCAAACATGGTCATAATGTTGAGGAGATCTCAGATGACTAACAGCTGCCACACTGAGAGCTGGGCCAGAAATTTTACAACTGCTTTGTCCACATTCACATTCAGCTACAGTCATCTCTGTCACTGCCATGCTAAATCCGGTGCTGGGGTATTTTTATAAATTTTCATTTTCTCCTCCTTGATTTTTGCATCACTAAATGGGAACACCTTAAAATACATATTGCATGAGGCCAAATCAAATCAAATCCCTTTATTGTCATTGTACAAGTACAACAATATTGAATGCAATCCCTACTTGTACTGAACCACTACATCTATGATTGCTGCTATTTTCTCACAAGTTCCTGCATTCTCCACCACAAAACCCCACTGTGACTCCTTAGTAAATATGAACAGACACAGTTTGACTGTTCAGTACCAGAAAATGAGCCACATAACCTTAGGAAATACAATATATCACTAAATGCTCTCTTTGTGAGTGTGTCTCATGTCTCTTATACAGACTGTTGTTTCCCTCACTTGTGTCTTTTCCATGCGTGTTAGTCCTGACCATGTAAGATACAAGGAAAAAAAAAGATGCAAGGAAAATGTGGGGAGAGAGATGTTAGTCCTGACCATGTAAGATGCAAGGAAAATGTGGGGAGAGAGGACTCAAGAAAATGCATTATTAATGACACAAAATGTCCTTTCCTCAGATCTTTCATCTGAAGAATCCAATTACTAACTGATTTCAGATTTAAAAAAGTGGGTCAGTTCACAAGAACATACGTGAAGGATGTTCTTCTGTATCCTCCAGTACTGATCTTTGCTCCTTCTCCTCTCGTTCTGGTTTTGCTTTAATTTTTGTTATATCCTTCTGTGAGGTGTGTGTTCTTTATATACATCAACTTCTACTGATCTCTGAACAGATAATGTTTTATGAATTAGCAGAATATGTTAATTTACATGTATCAATACAGTCAAAACCTCCTTTGATCATTATTCTGTGTGGAATCTAATTAGCATTTAATTGTTAGATTTTTCAATATGTATAAAGTAGCCAAACTGCTCCATATGCACAACATTCAAACATCTTGTGCCTTATTATTGTACTGTTTGTACTTTTACAGTTGTTATTTTGTCCATATAAAGTGCTTTTCACTTCAGTGACTCAGCAACAACACTTAAAAACACATTTGTCCCCTCACAGAAAAGGTCATGTGTCTCTTCTCAGTCTCTCCAGATTTCCTCTACAGTATTTTCGCCTCACAGGAGTTAGGCTGCAGTAGCTCAAGTGTAACAATGACTTTAGCAGATTTTCTAAACCAGGGGTAGAAAAAGGCATAGATCACTGGGTTTAGACACGAGTTAAAATACATTAGAAAACTCATAAAGGCCTCAACTGAAGAACCCATCATGATGTCATAGCCAGAAAAAGTGGCACAGTAATATGGACAGTAACACATGAGAAACACAGCAACAAGGACACCAAGAGTCCTGGCTGCTTTCATCTCTGATTTCTTAGCAGTTACAGTCACTGAATGCTGCAGTGTGACAGCTGCAATGTGGGAGCGCATGGCACGGGCCTGAGACACAGCCACCACAAACACTCTCATATACAGAATGATGATGGCAGTGATGGGAAGAATAAAGAACAAAACAATGTCTGCAGCTCCATTTATGTTAATCACACATTCTCCATAGCAGGAGTTATACCTGCCTGGTTGTTTCAGGTTATCATATAAAAGGAGAAAGCTATAGAAAACAGCGTAAATCCAACACAGGAGAACAAATATTTTAACTCTCTTTTGAGTAATTTTGGTGGGGTAGCGCAGAGGGTCACAGATAGCCACATAACGGTCGACTGATATGAGAATTATATTTACTACTGAGGCATTGACAGTGATACAGGTTAAGAAAAAACACAGAACACATATCAGGTCACCCAGGAACCAGCAGGGTTGTGTTAAGAAGATTTGTATTGGTATCACAAGGAGGCCGATGAGGAAGTCAGCGACGGCCAGAGAGAGGAGGAGGAGGTTGGTGGGAGTGTGGAGCTGCCTGCAGTGAGAGAATACCACCACTGTCAATACAAACAGCCACTGTATTATTACCAGTCAAAATGGTTGTTTTATGACAGCAGTAATAACAGTTCCAACAATAGTGTATCTAAACAGTAAATGTTGTCAGTGCTGCATATAAACAAAAGTCTCATTAAACCACAAATATAATAATATACTATACTGTATATAATACTACTCAAAGTCAGTGAATTCAGTCAATATCACTACAACAACATATGATCAATGCTAAGACATTTATCTCTGCCTGAAGTGGGAGATGGAGATGATGACCAGCAGGTTGAGAGACGCAGTCAGCAGAGAAATAAAGGAAAACACAATGTACATGACCATTGTCTCAGTGTGAGGACGTGTGTGCTTTTTGCAAGATGTGTTGAGGAGTTGTGGAAAGCAGAGTTCAGCTTCCTCCATCATCAGAGAGAGAGGAGGAGAGGGGAAGATGCTGAACACTCACAGCTTTCTGAGCACAGTCCTGTGTCATACAGCTGATTTATCTCTTTTATCATTCCCCCTCCTCCCTTCTCTGACATCTGTTTCTCATAGATACTGAGCTTCCTCCTCCCTAACTATGCATCAATTCTTCACCTTCATCTATCTTCTTTCTCTGGTGTAACAGGTTGCTATCAGGTTGTTTTGGCTGATGCAGGGACTCTAGTGACTACAGCACCAGTTACTGCTTTGACAGTTGAAAGAAACAAACAAAACAAACAAATTCTCTATGATTGTTCAAAAAACTCTGTCAATTTTTGAATAATACTTGTTCATTTTAAATTTTACTTTGAGTATTGTGTCATTCACTCAAGCATTGAAATAAAGTTTTCATATTAAAAATGAACCAAATAATTATGTGTCTTGAATACTACAGTATGTTTTGTCTTGTTCTTAGGTATTTGATTTGTTCTCAGGGATTAATTGTGGGAGGATCATTCTTGTTCTTGATTGTCTCTCAAATACTATATACTTTGGAATTTGTTTCTCGAGATATGTGTGTGGTGTTCGTTCTTTAGGTGTTTTGCTGCTGCTCCTTTGTCCTGTAAATGTTTTATTTTGTGCTGCAATAAAAACAAACAAAAAAAGGCAAATCACATCCAGCTGGGCACAAGGTAGGTTGTCACATCTGGTAGACTCAGATACTCATAGGAACAGACAGAGGAGGAAAATCAAACAAGTGCAGAAGGAGAAAAAAGGACTCTACACTCCCTGACAGTACCCCCTCCTCAATGGGAACCCTCAGGTGACCACCCAGGCTTGTGTAGGTGAGATGGTGAAAATCCCAAACCAACTAAGGATCCAGAATGAAGTAGTGAGGTACCCATGACCTTTCCTCCAGGCATAACCCTCTGAGTTGACCAAATATTTCAGGCCCTTCCCCCTGGCAGCATACATCCAGTCACCAGCGTCACCACACAGAGAAAGCAGGTGCACCATCCATGACCAAGGCAGGAGGAGGAGGGTCAGTGGGGGGCTTCAATTTTTATGGTCCGTTCATACCACAAATGGTAGTTCTGCCCCTTCTAGCCAGCGCCTCCACACTTCAAGTGCCAGTTTGACTGCCAGTAACTCTTTGTTTCCCATGTCATAATTGTGCTCTGCAGCTGAGGCATCTAGAGAAAAAAGGCACAAGTTTTTGATCAATGTCTGAATCCTGTGACAGTACTGTCCCTACTTCTGTTTCTGAGGCCTCTACCTCCACAATTAACTGGTGGGTAGGGTCAGGCTGGATCAGATTTGGGGGATGATGTAAATAGGTCTTTCAGTTTCTTAAAGGCTTGCTCAGCCTAGGCAGTCCAGGCAAAGGCGATGGAGGAGGAGGTCACCTACTGCACAAATGAACCTCTTATAGAAATTAGCTGTTAGAAAAATGACCAGAAAGACCAGATAATATACATTGTTTGTTTTACATTTATTGCTTGCAAAGTTAACTTTCATGAGATGCAGGCCATTTCTAGACTTGCATGCTGAGTTGATGCACCATCTACACACAAACAGTTCTTAAGAAGCCTGTGTGTATAAATAGTTATCAGGGCTAACCAGACAGGATACAGTCTCAAACACTGAAAACCCATGATCAACCTCATGAAGGGAAATGACAGCATGATGGGTTGAGTCAAGCTTTAACCGCAGTTGGAGGAAACGTCAGTTGTTTGCTGGGGTGTGGGTGAAACTGCCTATAAATGAACACAGATGGGACTGCACTCAAAGTAATTTGTTGGATTTACTTAACCCAGCTATGTCAACAATTTCCACATAACTGTGTTGCATTAGGAGTATTACTAATGTCAAACTAACTTTTTATGCACAACTAACTTGACTGTATTAAGTAATTCCAACATTATCTGTTCAGCTTGTATTTAATTAATAAGTCAGTGTCTGGGTAACTAAACCAACTCACATAAATTCAGCATAATGCTGTTTATTTTTCTTTACTTAACTTTGTTGCTTAATACAAATGTGAAGCTGTTTCATTATACTGACTTAACTAAGTTATGTAAATGTAATTTAAGTTTTGGGTAACTGTTACTCAACTGTATTTAGTAAGCCTAATGAAACTATAGTTTGTAATTCCAACTTAGCTGATGTAAATAGACGTGACTTAATTTGTTTTCATTGTTATAATGGAAGCCATTTTAAGTGGAGTTACTAAACCTGATTATGTCAACAATTTCCACACAATACAGTTAAGTAAACTCAACACTACTTTAGTTTTGTTAACATTTATTACCAGTTGTCAAAAAACACAAAAAGAAATCCCACTTTACACTATACCTTGAACACAACACTCAACAGTCTAAAAACATCAAACTTTGCTTACCTCAGTTAACATCAAATATGTGCCATGAAATGCTTCAAAATAGTCTTTTTTTAAATGGACAACATAAAATACAAACAGAAAAATAAATCCAGGTCTGAATGGACATTTAAGAACAGTGCTTATTTCAGTGAAATTAAAATGAAACCTCTTTCACAGCTTCTGTCACTCTTCTCTTTTGTGAACATTCAGAAAGTCTAACACATATGCAGGTAATACCAACATATCTATCTTATAACTGAAGGAGCAGATCCAAAATTATTCCTTTTCTTTCAGATGTTTTGGGATAATATCCTTGCTCCAGGCTTTCCTGCCACTTCAAAGTGTTTCACAAAAGGGTCTTTGGTGCTTCACATTCCACTTTCAATGTGTTGTTTGAATTGTTCCTTCTAACAGTTTGTTTTTTAGCACCTGAACCTTTGTTGACAGGCGTTTGCCATCCAGTTCAATCACAAGTTTTTGAAGAAATGTGTACTTCAGGTTTGTTGGGTAGCTCAAATTCAATGAGTACATGAGGCCAAATAAGATGGCGAGTGCAATGTTACCAAGGTTGTTAAGCACTTCCACGCCTTCAATTACAATTCCAACATCTTCCAGGTCATCTGTGGGTTCAGCACCTTCCTTTATTATGGCAAAAATTCCAAGTACTGTCTGCATCATCGCTCCCTCGCTGTCGTTTCTGAAATCGGATCCCTGTGCCCTCTGGGTTCTTTAGCTCACCTGGTTGCGCCACCTGGCCGGTGCATCAGCAAAAGACGTGAGCTACTGAGCATGTGCAATGTCTGTCCTATGGAAACTCAGACAAGCTAGGTCACATGACCACTAATTTCAGAAGAAAATAGGAACTGAATGGATTCACTCAACACTGTTACATTGTATTAAATCAAGTGGCTTTTGTGATTATAACAAGTTTTCAGTTTTAGTTTAACCTACTAAAGTGGGTTGTGTTTTAAAAGCTAACACAGGTGTATTAATTAATTTGGACACAGATGCATTTAATTAATTGAGCATGTCATAAAGTTCACTTTTTTGAGTGTTGGATAATTAGTTTTTCTATTGTGACGATGTGAATTATTTCTGGAGGGATATGCCGAGCTGGCTACAGGTGAAAGAGCTTCCACCCTTCAGCAGTGGAAAATGTCAAGTTTGGCTTGTTTGTCAGCGATAATCTACTGTTACTGGGTACATTCTTTATACATAAATGTAGATATCTTAAAATGAAGCCCCATTTTAACCACTGGAAGAATTAGTTAAAGCTTCTATACAAGTCACTTGAATATGATAAAAAGAAAAAAGCATTTAAATTATTTTCTTTACTAAACTAAGTTTGATCTCAGATAGCCCCATCTTTTTTCATCTAGTTATCTTCTATTTGCCTTTACTGCTCAGTTTAAGGTTTGCACTTGTAAAACCTTGAATGTGCCTAAGCTGTTGTACACATCTTTGTTCAATAAAGTGTAAAAAAAAACACACAAAAAAAATGTTTATAGAATGTGTCAGACTGCGTCCATGGTAAGTCATAGCCAAACGCTGGCTCGACCTTCAGCAGCAGGTGCTGAGTTAGGTCAGTTTTAATGTACAGTGTGGTTAAAAA
>NW_018128424.1:84193-88511 GCF_001952655.1 Monopterus albus
TACAGGTACGACTCCTGTCTTTTCAACACACTCAAACCGTCCTACTGGTATCAATGGGACACCATGTGGCATTCCCAGCACTGCACTTCTTTCCCCTATAGTCACATCTAACTCTCTATATTGCTAGACATTAATCTTCCTTTCTGCTCTGAAGTTGGCCACCAGTTGATATGATGGTGAGCCCAGAAAGGACAAACATTCAGCCTTACACCACGGTCATGGTTTTAAGTCAGTCTTTAAGACCTCATGACTACACTCCTGCCAACTGAACACTGCGTTCAGCACAAGCAATCTTTCTGACCAAGCCTTGGTACAGATGGAGCAATCTTCCTTCCCATTAAGCTGTCCTGCAAATTGAACCCACCTGTACCAGCCATTTTGTTCCAAACTGTTACCAAACCATGCTCTTCCTCCTCTGCATCTTCCCACTGATCAGATGCACTCTTTTTACTCCTGGCCTGAAACCATCAGCCCAGTCAGCCACTGTCCTGTGGACCCAATCTAATCTACTACTACTGGAGTTACCACCTGTTCCTTCAGGCTCAGCACTCCTCACAGCAGTCTTCCTTCTGTGTGGCTCAGTCACTTTCTCATTTGCTGTTATTGCTGCTGTTGTCCTCCTCATTGGAGCAATCACTTTAACTGGCTTCACTGTCATTTCCTCCTGGTTCAAAGCTGGTTTATCAGTTATAGCCGAAGCCACAATTGATCTGCTGTTTTGTACTGGTCCACTTGGGGGTTGCAAGACTACAGATTCTTCAATTGCATTAGTCATTTTCTTTATGACCTTACTCCATGTGACATTATATGTCTCATTTCGCTATCCCAATGGTGGTTTGAATCTGTCTCTAACCACCCAGACATCATGCCAATTAACTTATCTTTCCCTCACTCTGATGGAACAGTGATCTTGTCCCCAAGAGTCAGGGAGTCTGCTGGTCCACCATCTAGAAATCCACACAATTCCACACAAACATCTTCCAGGTATCTGATCTGAGTACACATAGAGGCTGACAGTGTCTATGTTCAAAGTCCAGGGTTGCTTAGACATATGTGCAACCCAAGTATTGTTCTCTGTATACCTCCAGTATACCTCCAGTGCTTTTGGGTGCAACCAGCTCTTTGTGTGTGCGTGTTGCTTGTTCCTTGTATGGGTGTCCACTGTGTGTGTGCATGAATGCGAGTATTTTAACTGTGTAGATAGAGGTGCATGCATGTTGTGTGTGTGGTAGAGGAGTCTGGCATATTGATAACTATATATTATTATGTTCCTGTTGTAGTCATAAGTTCAGTGTTTGTGCAGTTTATATTTTACAGATTTGTGTTTGGAGGTTTATAATCTTGTGGTTCTTTTTTGTTGTTGTTGATGTCATGGTCTGTGGAGAGCGAATTGCAGTGTGACAGCTGGCTTGTGTATAAGAATTGGGTATTGATAATTATAGCTGTGGTGATAAGCTTATGAGTGGTAAAGCTTCTCTGTTACTGTGGTTGGCTTGTGAGGAAGCAGTTGCTCTCTGTGTGTATCTGTCCAATACGTCCAACACTAGAACTTAGTGTTAGAGGAGGGGAGGACGTGAGGCGTTCCACTTCAGTCTTACTTTAGTTAGGGAATCTATCCAGTCTATCTGTGGTGTGCTCAGTAGCTGGTCCCTCGGGAGACTGGAAGTAGCAGCTTGCTCTGAGCTGCAGCTCTAAGCTTTAAGTGGTTTGCACGACCAGAGTGTGAAAATATTGACAGATGCTGAAAAAGAGGAGAGCCAGGAGTGTGGTGAGATGGATGACAGGGCAAAGGCTGGAGAAGGAGAGAGTTTTGACCTTGTTGATTCGAGAGAGTATTGCTCCCTGGATCCTTTGCCTGTGTCCAGTAGGGTGTCCACTCCTAGGAAAACAGAAGAAGAAGAAGAAAGATATGATCATGGAGGAGCTAAACCAAAGCCCCCTCACATCACAATGAGAAAAAAGGGAGTTCAGTCATCACCCCAAGCTCACAGAGGGGATCATTCCTCACCAGAGGAAGAATGTGGAAGAGTGGACACAGTGATCACACTTAACACCAGTGGAGAATCAGGACATCCAAATGGAGCTGATGAGGCATCATACCCACTCTTGGCAAAAGGGGCACAGTTACAATATGTGCCCTGGCCTACAATGGATTTAGAGGGCTTGGTTCAGCATCTCCCTTGCCTCCAAGATGGGGCTGGAAAATGGATAGCTGCATTTGAGGAGGAAACTATTGACACAATTTTGGCAATCGGAGACATCAAGGCCTTATTGGGAAAAATCCTGGGATAACAGGAAATGGAGGAGGCCTTGAGAGCAGCTCAGTTGGATGTGTTTGCAGGAACACAAGTCCATGATGGTGACATTTTCAACCAGCATCACAATACGTTGTGGACAGCTTTGCGGGTGCGGTTTCAAACTAGAGTTCTACCTGACAGCACTGTGGCAACTCCAATTAAGGAACACAATTTTGGCAATCGGAGACATCAAGGCCTTATTGGGAAAAATCCTGGGATAACAGGAAATGGAGGAGGCCTTGAGAGCAGCTCAGTTGGATGTGTTTGCAGGAACGCAAGTCCATGATGGTGACATTTTCAACCAGCATCACAATACGTTGTGGACAGCTTTGCGGAACACAACAAAGCAATAACATAAGTGTCCATAATACATACAAACGAAGGGGAGTGATGTCGACGGAGACCAGGCCGAACAGGTGCACACACAAATGAACGGTAGGAAACAGGGTAAGTATTGTCCATAGCAAGTAGCAAAGCTGCGGAGATGAATCAAAACTATGTGGTGTAGTGGAAATAGAGTATGTAGTGTGAGAGGAGTGAAGCCAAAACACACAGAGTCTGTCAGCGTAGCATTCCAATCGCACATACATAAAACGGCGCTGTGTTAGCACGAAGAAGGTTAATGTATGTGTGTAGTGTAGCGCCTATGTAGTGTGAATAGAGTCAAGCCAAAACGCACAGTGTCTGTCAGCGTAGCATTCCATTCGCACATACATAAAGCGGCGCTGTGTTAGGTTAGGTTATGTTTGTTATTGATAGTTACGTTAATGTTCCGGCCAGCACGTAGCGTCTGTCAGAGGTTTATATAAGGAGATGGTAATCAATCGGGATGCACCCCAGCTGTGTGCGTAGACAAACCAGTTACTAATTACTGGAATGCAACACAGCTGAGGTGCAGAGCCCATATGACGGAGAAAACAAAGAGACAAAAACGGAGGAGAGGCAGCGGCCGCCGAGCGGCCCTGACAGAGGATGTATTTTCATTTTACCATAATTGTATATGAAAAGTATTGATGAGTCAAACTCTATTTGAACAGTTCAATGACTATGTGGTAGATGCTGTGACAAAAGCACGTGCCAGTGCATCCCACCAAAAGCAAGCAGATGAGGAAGCAGTGAGAAAGTTGACTCACCAGCAGCTGGCAGAAGGAAAGAAAAAGGTGCAAGCTGTTGTGGCTCTGGTGGAGCCAGAAAGACTCCATTCACCCAACACCCTCTTGAGAGCAGCACATGCACTTTTGGAAGCACACAAGGTCAATGCCTTGGCGGCTGTTACACAACCACTTTCTTTAACTCACACTATATGCCTTTCTAATGTGTTTTACTTCACATTACACATTATACATTATCTGTTACTATATTCTGTTTGTTTGTTTCTAACCACTACAGTAGCAAAGCCTAAAATCCTCTGAAGTTCCTTGCAGGAGCCGGGTGTTGGCCACTCAACCACTGCTTTCACTTTCTCAGAGTTCATTCTTATTTGACCACTCTTGATCACATAGCCCAAAAATTTGACCGAGTGGGAGTGGAAGTGACATTTTTCAGTCTTGGTGTATAGGTGATTCTACAGCAGCCTTTGCAGGACTTGAGAGACATGATGGATGTACTCGGGCAAGGTCTGTGACAAGATCAGGATGTAGTCAAGGTAAACAAACACTAGCAGTTGAGGAAGTTTTTGAGTATGTCATTAATGACAGTCTGAAAAAATGCTGGGGCTTTGGTGAGGCCAAACAGCATGACTAAGTATTTGAAGTGGCCAAGGGGGGGTCTTAAAAGGTAGTTTTCCATTCATCTCCCTCTCTTATTCTGACCAGATGATAAGTATTAGGTGGGTCCAGCTTGGTGAAGATGCTGCTCCCTGCAGAGGTTTGAAAGCAAAGGTCAACAATGGCAGTGGAATTTGTTTTTAATGGTGATGTCATTCAGATCCCAAAAGTCAATACATGGTCACAAGTTGCTGCCTTTCTTCCCTACAAAAAAACACCCCTGCTCCTAAAGGAGATGAGGAAGACCAAATAATT
>NW_018128424.1:88608-90980 GCF_001952655.1 Monopterus albus
CCCCCTCACCAGGAGGGTGAGGGAGGACTGAGGTTGGACTCAAGTTTGCAGACCCAGGTGCTAGGGGGAAAAACATGATGGTAGCAGGTAAAGAAAGAGAACACAAAGTATCAAAAGAACATAACATGGGAAGGTACGGTACTTGGATATGTATGATATGTAGTGTAGTGTAAATGAGCGTAGCTCGTAGGTAGTGTGGTAGAGTCAAGCCAAAACGCACAGTGTCTGTCAGCGTAGCATTCTACCAACATGTACAGTCCGTGTTACTATGTTAATGTTCCGGCCAAGACTTGAGCGTCTGTCAGAGGTTTATATAAGGAGATGGTAATCAATCGGGATGCACCCCAGCTGTGTGCGTAGACAAACCAGTTACTAATTACTGGAATGCAACACAGCTGAGGTGCAGAGCCCATATGACGGAGAAAACAAAAAGACAAAACGAGAGAGTTAGCGGCCGCTGAGCGGCCCTGACAAACTGGTGCAATGCCTGAAGAAGATATTTTTCACCGGAAGGCTCTCAGGAAAAGAATTGTCAGCGGATTGCCACAGTCTGCTCAGAGTAACTTGGGTGATGCTGTGGGACTGTATAACATTCTATTTGAACAGTTCAATGACTATGTGGTAGATGCTGTGACAAAAGCACGTGCCAGTGCATCCCACCAAAAGCAAGCAGATGAGGAAGCAGTGAGAAAGTTGACTCACCAGCAGCTGGCAGAAGGAAAGAAAAAGGTGCAAGCTGTTGTGGCTCTGGTGGAGCCAGAAAGACTCCATTCACCCAACACCCTCTTGAGAGCAGCACATGCACTTTTGGAAGCACACAAGGTCAATGCCTTGGCGGCTGTTACACAACCACTTTCTTTAACTCACACTATATGCCTTTCTAATGTGTTTTACTTCACATTACACATTATACATGATCTGTTACTATATTCTCTTTGTTTGTTTCTAACCACTACAGTAGCAAAGCCTAAAATCCTCTGAAGTTCCTTGCAGGAGCCGGGTGTTGGCCACTCAACCACTGCTTTCACTTTCTCAGAGTTCATTCTTATTTGACCACTCTTGATCACATAGCCCAAAAATTTGACCGAGTGGGAGTGGAAGTGACATTTTTCAGTCTTGGTGTATAGGTGATTCTACAGCAGCCTTTGCAGGACTTGAGAGACATGATGGATGTACTCGGGCAAGGTCTGTGACAAGATCGGGGGCTATTTCAAGAAGGCGGTTTTGCCGAAATAGCAGTTGAGGAAGTTTTTGAGTATGTCATTAACGACAGCCTGAAAAAATGCTGGGGCTTTGGTGAGGCCAAACAGCATGACTAAGTATTTGAAGTGGCCAAGGGGGGGTCTTAAAAGGTAGTTTTCCATTCATCTCCCTCTCTTATTCTGACCAGATGATAAGTATTAGGTGGGTCCAGCTTGGTGAAGATGCTGCTCCCTGCAGAGGTTTGAAAGCAAAGGTCAACAATGGCAGTGGAATTTGTTTTTAATGGTGATGTCATTCAGATCCCAAAAGTCAATACATGGTCACAAGTTGCTGCCTTTCTTCCCTACAAAAAAACACCCCTGCTCCTAAAGGAGATGAGGAAGACCAAATAATTTGATAAGGAGTCCTTAATGTACCTTTCTATTGCTCCTTGTTCAGGGCACAGCAGGTTACACAGTCTACTCAAAGGTAAGTGAGCACCAGGAAGGAGGTTAATGGCACAGTCATATGGGTGATGGGGAGGAAGAGAAAGGGCCAAGTCTTTGCTAACCACTTCGTTCAGATCCTGGCACACCACAGGGATGTTAGTCAGGTCACGGGGTTCATGTTTGGGTGGAACAGTGGCATCCTCCCTAGGTGATCGAGCTGATCTGAGCAGTAGGTGCTCCATCTAGTAACCTTTCCAGCTGCCCAGTCGATCTGAGGATTGTGGTGCCTAAGGCAGGTGTAGCCAAATACCAGGTGGGTGTTAGGTGTAGTTATGACTTTAGACTGTATTTTCGCATGGTGATTACTGGACAAAATTAAAGTGATTCAGGAGTCATTTAGCCGTGTTTCCCATATGAACTGGATGATCAAGCACTTTATTCAACTCAGTTATGAAGTCATTTAAAGTAAAGTTAAAGAAAGATTTTTCTGCAAAAGTGGCTTCAGCTCAGGCCAGTGCATTCCCATGCAGCAGCCCCATGATGTAATGTATTTTAGATTATTTAAATATGATTGTAAGTCAAGGTGAAAGTGTTTGTCATATCAAAGTCAAAGTCAAAGTGTTTGTCAGATTCACAGTTAGGAAAGTATTTCCCTGTGCAATTAAATTTTTACTTTGCCATCTACATGAATGCCACAAGACTTGGCTTTCTGACAAAGTCCCAGATTCTGCGATTCAGCTA
>NW_018128424.1:91172-92043 GCF_001952655.1 Monopterus albus
AGTGCTGTGTTTCTGGCTGCTGTGTATGTTAGCCCAAGAGCTAATCCCTCTGCGGCTCTCAGTAAACTCTATGATGTCATCAACGCGCTAGAGACAGCTCACCCCGATGCTGTATTTATCGCTGCAGGCGACTTTAACCAGTGCAATTTAAAGACTGTACTCCCCAAATATTACCAACATGTGAACATTCCCACTCGGGGCAAGAACACTCTGGATCATGTTTACAGTAACATACGTGGTGCATACAGGGCTGCACCCCGCCCCCACCTTGGATGCTCAGACCACTTTTCTTTGTTCCTGTATCCAGCTTACTGAAACAGAAGACTGAAACAAACAAACCCTGTCACTAAACGAATTAAACTCTGGACCCCAGAGACTGAAGGCACCCTGCAGGACTGTGTTGCCCAGACAGACTGGGATGTGTTTAAAGCTGCAGCCACCTTGGAGGACTTTTCTATCAGCATACAGGATTATGCTGAGTATGTGACCGGGTACATTAGTACCTGTATTAACAACATTGTGCCCACCATACAAGTCAGGAGGTTTCCCAACCTGAAGCCCTGGATAAACAGTCAAGTACACCACATGCTGTGTGCTCTTTTTCTTGCATTCAGTTCAGGCAATGATATGGAGTACAAAGCTGCCAGTGTACAGACTGAGGAAAACCATCACAGTGGCCAAGAGGCAGTACAGAGAGAAGCTGAATGGCTTCTATTCTACTGCTGACTCCGGATGGATGTGGCAAGGCCTGCAGCACATCACAGACTACAGGACCACCACCAGCATCATCAGCTCCACAGACAGCCTGCCGGATGACCTCAACACCTTCTACACCCACTTTGAGACCTCCAGCTACAGCACAGAGAGGAGG
>NW_018128424.1:92154-95149 GCF_001952655.1 Monopterus albus
CTGGACTTCCTGACTGGCAGGTCCCAGACTGTCAGGATTGGCAATAGGACTTCAGCCAGCATCACTACAAACACTGGCACCCCACAGGGTGATAACCTCAGTTTTACAGGTAACAGAAGTGTATTGCATTAGTCCTGGGAGGATGGGAGATGAGAAGGGGTGAAGTGTGTGTAGTGATATAGAGGAAAGCAGTGGGGGGGTCAATGGGGACAGAGATTTACTGAACTGCTGTGGGGAAGAAGCTGTTCCTGAGTGTAATGGTTTTGGTCCGGAGGCTCCTGAAGTGCCTCCCAGAGGGTAAGAGGTCAAACAGTTTGTGAGCAGGATGAGAGGGGCCCTTGAGAATGCTGCGAACACCTCGGAGACAGCGTTCCCTGCGGACACCCTCAATGGCTGGAAGTGGAGCCCCTGTGATGCGTTGGGCAGTTTTCGCCACCCGCTGCAATGCGTTGCAGTTGGAGACAGAGCAGTTTCTATACCAGACTGTGATACAGCTGGTCAGGATGCTCTCAATGGCACAGTGGTAGAAGTTCCCAGGATGGCTGAAGACAGGTGGTTCTTCTTCAGTGTCCTCAGGAAGAAGAGGCACTGGTGAGCTTTTTTTTTTAATTGAAACAAAGTAACACATTAACAAAACAAGTCCAGACATGGGAGACAAGACAACGGATACATGGCATTACAAAAAGATGTAGAGTGTTTTACAAGATCGTGGTCTGTGAGGCTGTGAATTGTGTGTATTTCCAACTTATGCAGTCTGTGAAGGGCAAGAAAGGGAGAAGGAGAGAAAGAAAAAAAATCACAACAACAATGATAAGAGTACTACCAATAAAAGCAGCTTGTTACATTTTTAGAGGTTTGTGGGAATGTGTGTGGCCTCAGTCCCGGGTGGTTGGTTCAAGTTGAAATGTGTTAAAAATGGATTCCATGTGTCATAAAAAGCTGCTAAACTATTCTTGTGAGTGGATGCCATTTTCTATACTGTGATGTATTCTATCAGAAGGTTGGTCTAGTGGTTTATGTGTAGTGATTTTTTGGATTTCCAGTTTTGAAAGATTGTTTTCTTGGCAGTAGCTAGAGAAATGAGGAGTGGGTTTTTATATTTAATTGGAAGGTGGTCAATGTCTATGATATTACCGAGCAAGCAAAGTGATGGAGAAGGAGGGATTCTACAGCCCAAAATGGAGATTGTCTCTGTCATTGCTACCCAGAGGGAATGAACTGGTTGGCAGGTCCAAGTAGCATGAAAATAATTGTCGGTGCAACTTTTGTGAACAGATGTCTATGTCAGTAAAACCAATTTTGAACATTTTACCTTGTGTAATATGCGTCCTATAGATGGTCTTGTATTGTATAAGTTGTAAGTTTACATTGCTGGTTATAACCTCCTTGTTCGTCCATGGCTTCTGATTTGGGTACATGGTGATCTGTTGCTGGGTTGTGACACTGTCAATGGTAGTGGTAATAAAGTCCAGAGGAAGTGTAGGATCCAGTGTCTGTGTAAGAGTTGCAGGTAGCCCATGTGATGAAACCTGTCCTGTAGTACAGAGTCTGTCCTCTCTGGCCACACTTTGATGAGCCTCATTGATGGCTTCACACAGTGGATGAGTGGTGAGTACTTGGGAATGAGGAACAAAGAAAGGTGATCTGACTGTCCCAAGTGGGGGAAGAGGGGTTACCTTGTATGCAGCAGTCATGTTTGTGTAAACATGGTTCAGAGTTATATTTCCTCTAGTGTGGCAGGAAACATGCTGGTGGAATTTAGGGAACACTGACTTTAGGTTGGAGTGATTAAAATCACCCGCAACAATAAATGCAGCCTCTGGGTGTGCAGTCTGTTGTTTGCTAATAGCCACATGAATTTCATTCATAGCAAGCTTGGCATTAGTGTCTGGAGCAAAATAGGTTACAATTATTATAGTCGAAGTGTATTCCAGATAAAAAAGGTCCACACTTAATCATAAGAAATTCCAGGTTAGCTGACCAGTACCCCTCACTGATGACAGAGTTCACTGAGTTCGTACACTAAGCTTTGTTAACATAAATACACAATCCTCCAACTTTGGTCTTACCGGAGTGATCTGCCAATCTATCTGTGCAGAGCGTATAGCATCCAGCTAGCTCGATAGCACTGTCGGGTGTGCCTCTGTTGAGCCAGGTTTCTGTGAAAATCATAACACTTCAGTCAATAAGTATCTTACTGTTGGTGATGTCTATTTTGTTCACCAATGATCACACATGGGTGAGGAAAATGCTGGGTAAAGAGAGCTGATGTGGTGTTAGCTTTGGCTTAGCTCTAACTCCTCTGCGCTTTCCACGCCTTTGTTTATGATCTCAACGCCGCCTGCGAGCACTTTCGCCCAGCCAGGTTGTGTGCGTAGTATCTGTTGCTTTGAAAATTTCAGGGGTGAGTTGAAGATTGGAGATAAAACTGTTGCAGTGGGCACTGGGCAGTGGATGACAATTTCCACTATGAAAACAATAACAAGCCCAGAAACTTCATAACAGTTAAATGTGTACATCTACTTGGCTCTACATTTTGTGCAATGGTGCCTCACAGCAAGGTTCTGGGTTCTAACCTGCCAACAGACTGGGGTGTTTGGCTGTACAGTTTGCATTTTCCCCCAGTGTATTTCTGTGGGTACTCCAGTACAGAAATAGCTGGTAGGACGTGCCTGCACTGCAGACAGTTGGACCAAGAGGGACAGTAGAAGTAAGTGTGTTTACTGCAGCTAAACGTTAATATGGTTGAAAAAATTAACAAACACATTTTAGAATAGCAGTCACTTAGTCTCCTGTCAGTCTAATAAGCTTTTATTTCATTCAGTAACGGAAGAATGATATAACATGATGATGATAGAGATGATGATAAAATCAAACATATACATTCAAAAAACCTTAGAAAGTAAACACAGATTCCTCTGCAAACAAGTGGAGTACAAACTGTTTGAATTGCTACATGTGATTGTAAAAAAATACAAGAGGCAGAATAAGATCA
>NW_018128425.1:0-2666 GCF_001952655.1 Monopterus albus
ATACAGCACTTTGTTGTGCTATTGCATAGTTGTATTATGTCAAAACTAAACAAAATGAAGGAACAGTTACGATTTACAAATATGCCGACGTTTTGCTTCAGCGGATCGTCTGTATTGACTGTAAGTCTATGGAGCAGTGAGACGTATGCGCTGGAATGAGCGACTTACGGAAATACCATTCATCCCATCTCAGTAACACTGACAGCTGAATTGGTGCCAATTTTCTCTACGATTGTCATCTATTATATGTGTATAATGCTTAATAATGGCATAATAGCAGCACAAAAGTGGTAAGAGGAAGAGCAAAAGCATAGCAACAGCTCCGAGACCGGGGGAGTCACGTGACGCATAGCTACCAATGGCATTGCACCCATGCATCATTGTCTATGGACAAATATAAATGTCGATTATAAAAAAAACCATAACAGATATCAAGACAATTTTTGCACCATTAGTAGCTGAATGTCTCATGAGTTGAATAAAGTTGAAATGGCACTTCTAGCCCAAGCTATTCCGGAGATATTAAGCTTCCAATTTTGCCCCATTCATTTCCAATGGGGAAATTTCTGTAAAAAAAGCTGAATATCTTAAAAAGTATAAATGTTACAGACAATAAAAATACAAGCACACATGTCCTAAGGAGATACACAGTGTGATACCTCAATGGCATGCATACGCATCCACACAATAAAGAACCGGATAACATAGTGTGGATGCATACGCATCCACACAATAAAGAAATAATTCGAAAACACAATATGGATGCTGAATCAGCATCCATACAATAGTAATAAAGAAATGATTTGAAAACACAATATGGATGCTGAATCAGCATCCATACAATAATAATAAAGACCAGGAAAACAAGGTATGGATGCTGAGTCAGCATCATACAATAAAGACCAGGAAAACAAGGTATGGATGCTGAATCAGCATACTGTATCTGAACACAGGCACATCAACATCAATCAAAGGAGAACATCATTTCAAAACAGCTGCTCTGAAGCAGGCCGCTCCACTCACACACCCTAGATAGGATACCAGAACCACATAGGCTTTTGTCAATCTGAGGTTGAATCCAGCTGCTGATATAGAGCTGTGCAGAGCCTACAGCTGCTTTAGGTCAGACCAGACCAGAAACTCATGCAGTGACATGACATTGTCAGGGACAGTGACAAGAGCATCGAATAAGGATGTGCACAAACCTGCAGGGGGCCAGGCTTTGATGTAACCAGTGCAATGAACCACAGAGTATTGAGCTTCTCCTTCTTTAGAGGGTCCAAGACCATTCCTGTCCATCGAAGAGAGACACAGACAGACACAGCAGCATGTTAAACATGGAGACACAGCTGTGGACAGATTTAAAATAACAATGCTGGCCTTCTTAGACATTTAATCAAAATCAGAATCAGCTTTATTGGCCAGGTGTGACGGACACATGAGGAATTTGACTCTGGTACATCGGCTCTCAATGTGCAAACAGTAAACCAGCATAAGGCTGCTTATATAATATCAACAAAATAAGCAGTATAAACAGACAGCAAACAGTAATTCACATGGTGGAGTTGTGTCATTGCGCTTGGTGAGGTAGTGAGGGGTTATAACATACTAAAACACAGTTTATATTCAGGCTCGTTTCCATTGCTTGGTAGAGAATGTCCTGTTGTTATTCAGGTCCCACAAGAGAACACTGTTGATGAGATGCTCTTACAAAAATACCGTGTGGAACATTTTTGTATTATTGCACGTCTAGTAAGGTATTATTGCACATATATTCTCACATTTCTCACATTTTCATATTTGCTATCAGTCTTACTGCGGCAGGGAAAAGGCTGTTGTAAAGTCTTGTTCTGTGTGTGATGATACTGTCCGCCCTGCTGTGCCTGAGGCTGTAGGTGCAGTTTTTGTGTCTGAGCAGAGAGTGGGCTGGGTGGCGTGGATCCCTGAGTATGTTCTCTGCCCTTTTACGAAAGTGCTGTGTGTACAGTGTGTCCATAGAATCAGTTTAGTGGCCAGGTTTGTTGGACACACGAGGAATTTGACTCGGGTACATCGGCTCTCAATGTGCAAACAGTAGACCAGCATAAGGCTGTGTAATATAACAAAATAACAGTATTAACATCAACAAACAGTGCAAACAATGCAGAAAAAGCGGTATAAATAGACAGTAAACAATGCAGACAAGGTAATGCTCATTGAAATGAGATAATTAGGGATAAAAATAGAGTACTTAAAACAGAGTACTAGAGACCTGTATGAGTCTGTATAATCTGTACAATGTATATTTACAGGTATTGCACTGAGGGTTATTGTCCAGTCATACTGTCGTGGGTTAAGTGTTCATCAGATTGACAGCCTGGGGGAAGAAACTGTCCCTGTGCCTGGTTGTCTTAGTGCACAGTGACCTGTAACGCCGTCCAGAGGGGAGGAGTTCAAACAGATTGTGTCCAGGGTGTGAGGGGTCAGCAGTGATCCTCTCCACCCTCCTTCTGACCCGTGAGGTGTACAGGTCCTCCATGGAGGACAGGCTCACACCAATGACCTTTTCTGCAGTCCTCACTGTCTGCTGAAGTCTATACTTGTCCTGTTTGGTTGCTGAGCCAAACCAGTGATGGAGGCCCAGAGAACAGACTGGATGATTCCTCTGTAGAACTGTATCAGCAGCT
>NW_018128425.1:5423-6940 GCF_001952655.1 Monopterus albus
TGTGTGAACTCTGGCAGAACCACACTGGTGATGACCCAGCCGTCAATGACACCATGGGGGTGCTATTTCGCAGTGCTGTGGAGGCTTCCCTCCCAGCATCCATACAGCATCTTCTGAGACAGGTGGTGGGACTCAACACATTTGCATTTGAGCAGTGGTCAGCTTATGTCACTCAGTATATTGACAATGAGCTGGAAGCACAAGAAAAGGATGCATTTCTGGATTCCAAAGCTTTCACACTGTCTGCACATCGGACCCAGAACTTACAACAGCTGTTGAACCAGGCTCACATACAGTTTACAAGTGAAGGAACAAACATGGCTATGCAGATGGTCACTGAGCAAGATCATGACTGTGTGAGCAAAACAGACACAGAGATAAGACTGCATGAGAACCTGCATAAGGAACCGCTACCTAATGCAGAGGTAACATTGCACTGTGATGGTCACAGTCATCAGACTGCCACTGGCAGTCTAGTTGCTTCCTACGCTGTGCTCGAGGACACAGCAATTGGCTTAAGAGCACTGCAAGCTGATGTGATTCCACAGCCAAGTTCAGCCCAGATGGCTGAGCTGATTGCTCTTATAGAGGCATGTCGGTTGTCAAAATGCAAAGTTGTAAATATCTACACAGATTCTGCGTACGCAGTACAGGCAGTACATGTAGAGCTGCGCCACTGGAGGAGAAAAGGTTTTGTGACTTCAACTGGCTATCCGGTAAAACACTTGCAGCAGTTACTGGAACTAGATCAATTGTTGCTGCTACCAAAGCTGGTGGCAATTATTAAGTGCAAGGGATACCAGAGAACAGAGGCTCAGATAAACAGAGGTAATAATGCAGCAGATTTGGCTGCAAAGGTAGCAGCTGGTTATCAGGTAGCTCAGGGAGCTATGAAAGGGATCCAAGACCTACGGGGTCAGAGGTTTGAGAGCTCAGTTATGAAAGGGATCCAAGACCTAAGGGGTCAGAGTTTAAGAAGCCTAGGACAGGCACTCCGGACCTAGAAGGTCAAGACCCTGCAGAAGGGGGTCATGTTTGTGAGACAGAGTTGAGCTTGCAGATTATTAGGGAAGTACAGAATAAAGCTGCTCCTACTGAAAAGCAGGCATGGCTAGCCCTCCTGTTATGTTGCGGGTCAAGTTGACCCACGAACATAACTGCTTTAAATGAGACAAATATTTGATATGAAGAAATGAACATAACAGGAGGGAACCCTCCTGTTATGTTCATTTCTCAGGTGATGCCTGCTCAGCAGTTATGTTCGTGGGTCAATTTGACCCGCAACATAACAGGAGGGTTAATAACTCATGATTGATTGTGTCAAATGCTTTTTTTAGGTCAATAAATATTCCCATCGTGTATTTCCTCTCATCCATAGCACTTGTAATGTCCTCCATTAGGTCGGTAATGGCCAGAGATGTCGATCGGTTTGACCTAAAACCATATTGGCAATCAGAGAGGATTTTATGTCTATCAATAAATGTGTCTAATCTGTTATTAAAGAGTTTTTCCAAGAT
>NW_018128425.1:7531-9067 GCF_001952655.1 Monopterus albus
AAAAAATGAACTTAAATTATTTTAGCATATGGCTGCAATATAACAGAGTGAAAAATTTAAGGGGGTCTGAATACTTTCCGTACCCACTGTACCAGAGGACACTGTGCAAGCTCCAAGATAAATGGTCTGATCTCTCAAAACTGGTGTCATCCGCATCTGAGGGATATCACCAAGTACTTTGTTGTTGTGTGAGACATGTAATCAGTTCAACCCCAGGGCCGCACTGAAGGCAGGGCTAGGGGGATTTCCAGGTCCAGATGCTCCATGGAAAGAGATTGTTGTTGATTTCACAGATATGGGAGCTGATAAAAGAGTTGAAGGAAAACAATATTTACTTGTCTGTGTAGATCCGGTTTCCAAAAGGGTATAGGCTGTACCCACGAAAACAGAGACTGGTAAAGAGGTAATCAAGTGGCTCACTAGGGAAGTGATCCCCGGTTTGGGGTACCTGAGATTATCAGATCTGATAATGGAACGCACTTCTCAAACGATGATCTTTGTCTGGTTGAACAGATGTTTGGTATAAAACATAAGTTTGGGGCTGTCTATCATGCAGCCTCTCAAGGGTTTGTTGAGCATGCAAACAGAACTATAAAAGAAGGGCCTGTGAAAGTCTGCGCAGACACTAACTTAATCTGGGTTGAAGCTCTACCTACTGTATTGTTCAACCTCAGGTCCACTACGAATGCAATGCTTAATGTAAGCCCACATGAAATCCTGACAGGGAGAATGATGCTCTGTCCTCTAACTGGTCAAAGGTCAAGGGTCGCTCTAACTTTTATGCCCTGTCCTCTAACTGTTATGTCTAGAGATTCAACACCTCTTCTTTTACAGCATGCTGACATGAGTGAGTATGTCAGATGACTGAACAATGCTGTGATGAGTGTCTTTGAGCAGCTTATTGAAATTCTGAGCAGGCCCCAACCTAAGAAACAACACCAGCTACAGTGGACAGCTGGGTCTATCGAAAGGTGCATAAACTTCACTGGTCAGAGCCACGTTGGAAAGGTCTTTATAAGGTAGCAGATACTACCACACACTGTGTTAAACTGTGGCTCACTGAGAACAAGCTAAGTAAATGGATCCATAAGACACACTGTTCTCCAGCTGAGGATCCAGCTGGATGGACAGTGAATGAGGTCAAGGCTGATTTGAAAACCTCATTACCTGAGTTGATATACAATCCTGTAGAACCAGAGCTACAGTTAGAAGATGACCTACACTAATGTAATATTTATCAGAGAACAAAAACGTTGACAGGGACAGCAGACACAATGCCTAGTCTGGAAAGTTTAGGCAGTCGTCCTGGCATGGCTCTCTGTGTTCTGGGTCTCATTAGCCTAGTTATAGTGGTACCCATGTTGTGGTGGGAAACAAGGTCCCACATACACCGTGAGAAAAAAGCTAATGTCCTGACTCCACTCAAGTTGGTTTTTAATTCGGGTAAAACTTCCACTTTAATGGTAGATGCATGTGATATTCTTGACTGCTCTGTGTGGCCACAGCAAGAGCAATTAAGACAGTTTGAGATATATA
>NW_018128425.1:13607-31099 GCF_001952655.1 Monopterus albus
GAGGGGGGGAGGGTGAGGGGGAGTGTTGATTGTCGAACCTGCAGTAGAACACATTCAGGTCGTCTGCTAGTTGACGGTCCTACACAGCAGGGGGAGATGGTTTTCTATAGCCAGTGATGGTTTTCAGGCTCCCCCACACAGACGAGGGGCCGTTGGCTGAAACCTGAGCTTTCAGCTTTTCAGAATAGCTCCTCTTTGCTGCTCTGATCTCCCTTCTCAGTATGTTCCTGGCCTGGCTGTACAGAGTCCTGTCCCCACTTCTGTAATCCTCCTCTTTGGCACGACGAAGCTGCTTCAGTCTGGCTGTAAACCAGGGCTTGTTGTTGTTAAATGTATAGAAGGACTTTTGGGCACACACACATATCCTTACAAAAGCTGATATAAGATGTCACAGTGTCAGTGAGTTCATCCAGGTCTGTAGCTGCAGTCTCAAATACACTCCAGTCTGTGCAGTCAAAGCAGGCCTGTAGCTCTGACTTAGCCTCCTTAGTCCCGCTCTTCACTGTTTTGACTACAGGCTTCGCAGCTTTAAGTTTCTGCCTGTAGGTTGGAATAAGATGGACCATACAGTGATCTGAGAGTCCGAGGACTGCGCGGGGGACAGATTGATAGGCGTCTTTTATTGTTGTGTAGCAGTGGTTCAGTGTGATTTTGTCCCTGGTGGGACAGGTGACGTGCTGCCTGTATTTGGGCAGTTCGTGGGTGAGATTTGCTCTGTTAAAGTCCCCTAGAACAATGAGTGGAGAGTCGGGATGTTCTAGCTCCAGGCTAGTTATCAGTTCTGCTAGGAGCCATAGCGTGCCAGCATTAGCCTGCGGTGTTATGTACACTCCCATTATCATAAAACTGTTGAATTCACGGGGAGAGTAAAAGGGTTTGCAATTGATAACAAGAGTCTCTAGGTCTGCGGTACATGTCCTCTGTAGCACTGTGACATCTGTGCACCAACCTTCATTTATGTAGAAGCAGATTCCACCTCCTCTCGTTTTCCCGGACAGCTCGTTTACACGATCCGCTCTGTACACCTGGAAGCCCGGTACTTGAATCAGGCTGTCTGCAATGGAGTCGCTGAGCCAGGTCTCCGTGAAGCACAAAGCAGCACGTCGCCGACATTTTTTCCAGATCCCGTATATTGCTGCTGCGCCTCCGATCAGAATGTCCATACAGCATTCTTCGTTCACAAAAATCGGAGGAAGGCAGTTTGCTGTGAGTTGTCCGATATTTAACAGTTGTTCTCTGGTAAAAGTAATCCAGGATGAGTTGCAAAAGACCAAGAAAACAAAGAAAAACAAACACAAGAGAGCGCAAGTAACCACGGCCGCCATCGCTGTCGCCGCCGGAAGGGTAAATTAATGTGTGTCAACATAAATCCACTTAAATTTGTAAACATCTTTCTAACTTTTAGGTTGTTGTCTATAAAGACTGATCTGACATGAGAAGAATTATATTTACAAATGGGCTCATTCACAAAATTTTGAGGATTTTTACATTAATTTATTGTCTTTGTGAATTATAGATAATTGGTGTGTATGTGAGTGGAGTGTGCAAGTGGAAAAAATTCTTTTGCGTACTGGTGCAACTGACTGAGTTCCCTGGGTTCTCTGTTTGTAAGGACCAGGAGCATTTTATCAGTACATTAAAAAACCAGTGAGTGAGATTAGTGGATCCAAAATATGGCCGGCTGTTGGCACCTGAGAGGGAAAAACCAAGGCAAAAGAAAAGCACCTAAAGTACTTCATACCGACTGTAAAGATTAATATCTGTGAGCACACTTATAATTTAAAGTGGGGGGCAGCTCTGAGCACTGATGGGAACAAATAAATATAGTGAACCACAACCATGCTGCTGTACCTGTATCTCTTCCTCATGTTCGATAGACGGTTTAGAGAGATGTGATCCAGGGGAGCACTGCCACACCTGCACAAAAATACAAAACAAACACAACAGCATACATCACTCAAGTGATACATGATGCCAGCCGGTGTCTGCCATGCTCAGTAGGAAGGCAAAACACATCCTGTACAAATGATTAACAATATCCACAATGTACTGACAAGGGTTGCAGCGGTGTATTGATTGCATGGTATAACTGGGTATGAAAACCGATGGTTGTCATATCACGCATGTTTGGTTATTACTGATATTGAAGGAAAAAAATGCAATATGTGCTCACCAACTGCCCGTCAGACAACGCAACGGGCACCACACGCACACACGCAGCAGACAAATGGCAGAGAGGAGGAGGCTGAAATCACTAAACTCCATCCAGCAAAAAAAAGAAATTAAAATCGGCAGCAGGATTACTTTGGATATCCCCAAATGAATACCCTCAAGAACACCATCTTTCTGTGCAGGTCAAAGTATGTGTCCCATTTAATCCCAAACAATAAAACTCGTTAACATATAAAGGTCAGTCATAAAATGAGCTATCAAAATAGTTTTCCACATTGTCTATTTGTTCACTAATCTCTGACTCAGAAAGAGGACCCGCACTGATCCTGACCTGATGGACACACAAACTTTCACAGTTCACGTGTGTTTGTGTGTGCATAAATGAAGGTACAACCAAGATCAGTCTTGTCGCGTGCTTTCAATAAATTAGCATTTTGATAATCATTTAGAGCACTGTGATGGAAAATGTGTCTGTAGTTGCAGGGGAGCATGACGCTGATCCACTGGCATCAAAACCAGCCGTTATTTCTTATTCTGTTTTTGTTAGGACTGTTCATCTTTGATGTAACAATGAATAAAACAATGCAGTCATACTTGTATCAAATCTTGTAATATTGCTTTAACATTCATTCTTTTGTTTTCTTTCATGGCTCAGTAACAGTGTCATCTTATAAACGAGGAGGTGGTGAAAGGGCAACCAGTATTTACGCCTCTTGGGTACAACTCAATTACGCTCAGCAACTGTAGGGGGAGACCAGCTGCCAAGTTACACACCGCCACTTTAAATGCCAAGTTCAAGGGACTGTCTTGTCACTTTATTCATACACAGAAGTGGAGCCATAGACTGCATTAAAAAATATATTTTTCATGAATTAGATCTCATTCACATAGACAATGTTACATATATTAAATAAAATTGTATTAAAATGCTATTATTCATAATATCAAATAAATATTGGTGACCCTAAAATACATCTCTTGTGTTATGCCACACAAAACACTAACTGTGAAATAATGAACTCACTTTTTAAAGTTCTTCCTGGATCAAGAGGTCACTGGAGCAAATGTATGGGATGTCGACGTCTTTTTTAAAAGTCATGATTTATTTTACAATTTCATGCAAAGCTTTTAAGACTGAACATTAAAACTGATTACACTGAGCAATTAAATGATTTTGATTTGACTGCAGACATGGTCTGACACATGGCAGACCTTTTGTTAACTGTAGTTTTTGTTTCTCCACCCTGACACTGGTTTTACTCCTCTCCTTGGTAGCACTAGATACACTAGAGATGTGTCTGTTCATTGTTGTACTGCATCACTGGTGTTGCTGTTTTGTCAGTGATGTGATATCATATGTACTAGATGCTTTTTTTTTTACTTTCTAGCTATATTTTGTTTATTTACTGTAATGTACTCATTAGTTGATAGGTTAGAATTTGTATCAACCACTTGTTCAACTGTTGTTCTGAAAGAAAATTGTTGCAAACCAAATAAATTCATACAATTCCAATCATATAATTTAATATTTACTTGGTCTCATCATTCCCCTGAACTCTGCCTTTAAGTAGATATTCAGGTTTAATGAGAAAAAACATATTTTTATATATATTTAACGTTGTTTACATTACAGGCAAGACCAATGACAAAGACATGGCACATAAATTCTTTAATGAAATGTATAAAAATAAGTACAGTACTTGTTGTGGACAGTTCCACACTGACAAAACCACCGTTATGAAACAAGAATTCCTTTGCTAGCTGAACATCACAGTGCAATCAGTGTAAAAAGGTGCCATGCGACGCCTCTCTACTCTCAGATCCTGACCTGCTGATCCCTCTGGGCCTCCTGTCACCGCAGACAACGCACAGTGGAACTGTGTATGGCATGAGTGCAGCCACTGGCCCGTCTTCCAATGCTGAACTATCATTACCCATGGTTGAAGTGTCTGGCCCTACTGGTCCCATCCTTGTGTTTTGAACATGGACCACTGCTGATATTACTGCTGCAGCACAGCATCTGGACAGAAATTTGCAGAACAGCTCTCCATTTTCTGCACTGAATTTCATCCCATCATGACTGAACTGAAACGTCTTTTAGCAACAAAGATGAAACCTGCAGATCTCCAGCATGTGACTAGTCGTTTCCCAGTAAATGACACTGACTGGAATCACGCTGATAACGGTCCATAGAGAGACGCTATTACAGCCCTGGGAGTTGTGTTTCGTGACCGGTTCCCCACTAAAGTGGACATTAGCAAAATTACATCTTGCAGACAACAGGAGGGAGAATCGACAGAGGAGTATTTACACCGCCTCACAGAGCTGTTTAACATTCATAGTGGCCTGGAACAACCAGCTGATTTGGGAAATGCTCCTGGTATGTGGGAAACACATCTTAGCAACTGCTTTCTGAATGGACTGAGACCTGATATTGCAGCAGCAACGAAGACATCCTGTGTCGGCTACACAAACATTCGTCTGAGTGAACTACGACGTCACGCCAGTCATGCCCAAGATCAGCTGCAGCAGAAAAAGCAGGGCAAAGAAGATAAGGCCAAAAAAGAGCTACACCTCACAGCTATGACCATGTACCAAGCCATCCTAGAACAACACGAGCAACATCCGGGGGAACAGAGAAACTTCCAGAGAAGGGGCAGTTCGTGGGTGAGATTTGCTCTGTTAAAGTCCCCTAGAACAATGAGTGGAGAGTCGGGATGTTCTAGCTCCAGGCTAGTTATCAGTTCTACATTTCCGTTCCAGGAAATGGGGGTGGGGACACGGCTGTGGCTGTGGGTTTGGATACTCAAGAGAAGCTGATTGGCTGTGATTGGCTGACCTCAGAGAGCGTGTGGGTGTATGACAATGAAGCAAATCAGATAAGTAGGATGGTGCAGAGCCTTAAAAGGGATTTAAAAACAAAGAGTAAAATTTTGTAATGGACCTGAAAATGAACAGGTAACCAATGTAGGGAGGCCAAAACTGGAGAGATATGCTCATATATCCTTGTACCTGTTAAAAGACGTGCTGCTGCATTTTGGACCATCTGGAGGCGAGTGATAGAAGACTCGCTGACCCCAAGATACAACGAATTACAATAGTCCAAACGAGAGGTCATAAAAGCATGAATAAGCATCTCAAAATGCTGTCTAAAGACAAATGCTTTTACTTTAGCCAACTGTCTTAGTTGAAAGAAACTAGATTTAATGACAGCTGCAATTTGGCTGTCGAATCTTAAATCGGAGTCCATCTTAATACCTAAATTTAAAATATTCTTTTTATTATATTGAGCCAATGAGCCCAAGTCAATAGATGGGGAACCAACAAAATCACCAAATACTATCACCTCAGTCTTATCGTCATTCAGCTTTAAAAAGTTAAAAGCGAGCCAAGATTTAATGTCATTGAGACATTCAAGAAGTGTGCTAACAGAAGAGCTCACCTTATTAACTGGTAGGTAAAGCTGGCAGTCATCCGCATAAAAATGAAAGGAAACACCGTGATTCCTGAGTATAGAACCAAGTGGAAGAAGGTAAAGGGGGAAAAAAGAAGGGGTCCAAGGACTGAGCTTTCTGGTACCCCATACAAAAGGGGCTCAGAGGAAAATACAGCATCTCCGAGTTTCACGCAGAAGGATTTGATTGATTGATTTGATTTATTTATTCTTTCAAGCATGTAAAGACAGTTGATATATCAACACACATAATTTTACACATATCCATCAAATGCTAATCCAATATCAATTTGCTTATACCTAGTACATGCTACACCTAATCCTTTACACCTTTACACCTATCATTACACCTAAATCTGATTACAGGCCCTGTAAAGTGGCAGTATCCACTAAAGAAGGAAGCCATCGATGGCATTACACCTGTTTTTGAGTCTCTTAAGGAGGCAGGGATTATCATTCCCAGTGAAAAAGATTCGTGACAAGGGTCAGCCTACAGAATGGCGTTTTGTGCAGGATCTACAAGCTGTTAACGCTGCTGTACAATGTCGTGCATCCAATGTGGCTAATCCATACATGATTTTATCCCAAGTTCCCTCTGATGCAACATTTTTCTCTGTTGTTGATTTGGCCAACGCCTTTTTCAGTGTGCCTGTTCATCCAGACAGTCAGTTTTGGTTTGCGTTCAATTTCAATGGGCGTGGTTTCACATTTACAAGGCTGTCCCAAGGATTTTCTAAAAGTCCAACTATTTATAATGAGGCTCTCAGGTGTAGCCTGGAAGCACTTGTCCTCTCTGAAGGCATTGCTTTATTGCAGTATGTTGATGACCTCATGGTTTGCAGTCCCACTCAAGAGCAATGTGAGAAAGTCACAGTTAAACCTTTGCAGCACCTGGCTGAAGAGGGACATAAAGTTAGCCTTTCTAAGTTGCAGTTTGTGCAACCTAAAGTTACATTTCTGGGTCATTTAATCACAGAGAATTGAGGATATTCAACAGCTGCCAAAACCCCTCACAAAAAAAGCAAATGATGTCCTTTCTGGGCATGTGTTCCTACTGTAGGAATTATGCTGTTATCCCAAATTATGCTGTTCTGGAGACCCCACTCAGTGCACTGATCCATGGTAAAGGCCTTCAATCTTATGATAAAGTGACATGGACTCCTGATGCTGAAAAAGCTTTCACTGATTTGAAGTTAGCTTTGCAGACCACACCAACACTGGGACTACCTGACCCGACCAGACCTTTCACACAGACTGTGGATGAGGAAAATGCATGCATGACATCTGTTCTCTTGCAGGAACATGGTGGACGGCAACGCCTGGTTGCCTATTTCTCTGCAAAACTTGACCCGGTTGCAGCTGGCCTCCCCTGCTGTCTGCGGGCAGTAGCAGCAGCTGAAAAAGCTATTTTAGCTTCTAGAGACATAGTTGGTTACATTGATGTTACCCTTCTTGTTCCTCATGCTGTTGCAATGATTTTGCTTGAACAAAAAACATCACATCTCTCCACAACACGCTGGCTCAGATACAACACTGTTGTACTTGATATGCCTAATGTCACTGTCAAAAGATGCACTGTTCTTAATCCTGCTACTCTCCTCCCTACACCGGAGGATGGTGAGGAACACAATTGTGTTGCTATTCTTCAGCAGGTTTGCTCCCCTTGTCTTGACCTCCAGGACACTCCACTAACTAATCCTGACCTGGTCTTGTTTGTGGACAGCTCTGTCTCCCGAGACACACACACAGGGCGTAATCATGTTGGTTATGCTGTGTGCTCTTCTCATGCCACTCTAACTTCAGCAGCTCTTCCCTCACATTTCTCTGCTCAGGCTGCTGAACTTGTAGTTCTGACGGAGGCATGCAAGCTGGCTGGAGGAAAATGTGTTACCATTTACACAGACTCTACATATGCTTTTGGTGTTGTGCATGACTTTGGTGCTTTGTGGAAACATAGTTTCTTAAATCTGATGGTAAGCCCATTCTTCATCATGACAAAGTTGCAGCCTTACTGGATGCCATTTTGTTGCCTAAGGCTGTGGCTGTTTGTAAATGCCAGGCACACACTAACAATTCTGATCCTGTTTCTCAAGGAAATGCACGAGCTGCCAAGGCTGCTGCACTCTCTCCTCCACCTGCACATGCCTTGTTTGCTTCTACCCCTGTGCCTGTCCCATGCTCTCTTTCAGCACTCCAGACTTTTGCTACTTCTGTAGAAAAGCAGGTCTGGTGTTCCTGTGGTGCTGTGAAAGAAGATGACATTTGGAGAGGCCCTGATGGCAAACCCTGTTTACCTAACCATTTCTTTCCTCATTATGCCAAACTAGCACACGGTCTTGGCCATGTGTTGGATGTTTGATATTGTTACGCAACAGTGGTTTAGTAAAGGTTTTTCTGCTTATGCACAAAAGTACTGTTAGTCATGCATGATTTGTACAACCTACAATCCGGGTAGGACTAAGTCACTCCCACAGGCCGCAGATTCTGCCCCTACCAGGCCATTTGAACATTTGATGATGGACTTCATCAAACTGACACCTGATGGAGGGAAGAAATACTGCTTGGTCATGGTAGATATGTTTTCAAAGTGGGTTGAAGCTTTCCCTGCTAAACATCCAAGCAGTCAAACAGTGGCCAAGGCACTGTTAACAGAAATAGTTCCCAGATGGGGAATACCAACTAGGATCAGCAGTGATAATGGGTCTCATTTTGTTAACTCTGCAATTGATCTGGTCGGTGAATTTCTGGGAATTGACTTTAGGAAACATTGTGCCTACCACCCAGCTAGTGGTGGTGCAGTGGAAAGAGAGAATGGAACCTTGAAAATGAAATTAGCAAAATGTTGTGAGGAAACAGGACTGACCTGGGTTCAAGCACGGCCTATTGTGCTAACCTACTTAAGAATGAGGAATGGTCCAGAACTAATATGAGCCCTTTTGAGATTTTGTTTGGACGCCCTCCCTCCTTGGGCATAGGACCAGAAACTGGTGCTCTTCCTAACACTACATTGTGTGAAAATGACGTTACAATATTGTAAAAACCTGTCCAGTGTTCTTTCTCAGATTTCTGAACAGGTGAAAGCAGCTCTCCCAGCTCCAGCCTCTGAACCTCTACATAATCTGTAGCCAGGGGACTGGATCATAGTAAAGGATTTCTGGCGGAAGCACTGGAAGTCCAAGCACTGGCAGGGGCCATTTCAAGTCCTGTTGACAATGCACACAGCGGTTAAGGTAGCAGAAAGAGCAACCTGGATACACGTCAGCCACTGTAAGAAGGTGCCAGAGCCACTGGAGACGACAGCTGAGTACCCCCCCCGATTAAGTGAGGCTGCGTTGAAACAACACAGCAGTGAAGTGTGAGCCTAGCGCCACTTCCTGCTGCTCCACTGAAATACACAGAACACACCATGACACACCAGAGAGTACACACACATGAGCCAATGAGCTTAGCCGGCATTGGACCAATGATGAAACGCCCTTGTGTCAGGACCAAGCCGTTGCCCTGGTCAAAACTGACATGTTTTTCTTTTCTTGTGTTATTGTTAATGTTTAGTATTTTATGATTGTGGTTAGATTTCAGTCAAAGGCCAGCCCACTCATTATATCCTGAGTCTAATCATGGTAAACGCGCAGTTAAACATCTCCAACATGATTGGTTAACGCATAATGACCATCCTCACATATATGCTACTAATATGTGGTGGAGATTTGCTAACCATACCGCTGCGGCTATGAATTTGAGTAATTGTTATGTGTGCACGCACATGCCTGTGTCAGGACATTCACCTCTGCTCTCACCGGTTCCACTTGATTACAACCATCCAGGATGGGGTGCCGCCTGGTGGACTATAGATGGTCACAAAAGGATTAATATGGCAGAATATCATCAGTGCCTTATGCAGCTGATGTCCTCAGGTTACACCTACATGTCAGAATACTTTTATAAAGACTGTAATTCTTATACACTAACATTTCCAAGTCAAACAGATCCGCTCATTTCTGTTGTCCTCATTCCAAGTGATTTTCAAGCAGCACATTGTTATATTGGAAACGGCACAAGGCGAGTGGGCACCCTCTCTCCTGTACAGTGCATGGAAATTGTCCCTGCCCAATCATTAGGGACCCTGATTGTAATGACATTTTGTACATTCGTTTTTCTAATTCTAGTGTGGTCTGTGATGGTTGGAAGTTAGATGTAACGCATGTTAAGTCTTTATTTTACACTCATCAAGCTTAAATAGATAATTTTGCCACAACAATTTTTCATTTTAAACCACGTAAACAAAATGGAATCTTTGGAAAAGAATGAATGAAATTTAAATGCTTCATCTAGAATCTCATCAGTGACCCATGGGCGTCCATGACCCTGTCTCCAGTTCACCAAGTGTCCTTTCTTAGACACAGTTGGTAGGTACTAACCACTGCAGACCAAGAACACCCACTAAGACCTGCAGACTGGGAGATGCTCTGACCCGGTCATTTCACCATCACAGTCTGGCCCTTGTCAAAGTCACTCACATCCTTACACTTGCCCATTTTTCCTGCTTCCAACACATTTGAGGACTTTGAGGACTGAATGTTCACTTGCTGCCTAATATACCCCCCCCCCCCCCCCCCCCCCCCACCGCCCCCCCACACACACACACACACACACACACACACACACACACACACACACACACACACACACACACACACACACAGATATTGGTGAATATTTGCGTATGCAAGTATATATTTAAACACACACTCACACATAGATTATCATATTTTTCATTTAAATTAGCAGGAGACATGCTATTTAATTTGAAAATTCCACATTCTTGAAGTGGTATTATTCTGCCTTTCAGGCTTCAAATTATCTTGTTTGAACATCTAGTTTAGTCCTTTAAGGGAAATATGTAAGCTCTAGCTAATTTTCTTGGTTTATAGTTCCCTCTAGCGGGCGAGCATCTCCAGCAGGAACTAAGTTTATATCCATTTTAGCCCAGATGTTTTTAGGGATACACTCAAGATGTAAGACACAACAGTTTCATGGCTTTTTTTCAAGCTCCGGTGCTCCTTGGGTTAGCATTATCAGTAGGTTTCTGGTGCTATGTTTACTCTATGTAGCATTATCTTGTGCCATTGTAATACAGTGTGTAGTTTGAGTGTTTTTACATTGACGTTAATACTTCCTGTTCCTCTCCATGTGTATTGGCAACGCCACGTTAGCATTTGTAACCATCTTGTTTCCAGTCTTTTATCCTCTGTTAGTACAATGTTAACTTAGTGTGTCGTGACTTCTAACGACAATTTATGTATAATGTATTCGGATCACATGTTAAAACGAACATGTCCTTTATTTCTGTTTCAGTTTTACAAAAAGAGGAAAAGAAAAAACAAATAGGGGTTCTACAGTAGAGCTCCAAAGAATCATTCTTCATCATCTCTGGAGTTTTCCTCTGTGGGCCTCTTGTGTTTAGCTCGCTGCATAAGCTAAGCAGCTGATGTTTAGCTGAGGGCAGAAGAAGTATTTAATTTATAGATTACTACCTCTGCGTGGTTACATCACATTTTCTGCACCGATACACTTGTGTTAGGAAACACAAAATGGAGAGGTGAGGTAATATCTACATGCCTAATGACTGATTTATGTTCTAAAATAGAGTGCTGTGGGGGTGAAGGCTCTTCAGTGGGTCATAAAGACTGCAGAGAGGATCATTGGGACTGAACTGAACTGCCTGCTTTTCCCAAGAAACCATCCATCTCCCCAAGAAACCCTCCGTCAGTGGACTGCACGACTACAGACCTGTCGCCCTGACATCTGTAGTATGAAGTCCTTCAAAAGACTGGTGTCGGCCCACCTGAAGGACATCATAGACCCCTGCTGGACCCCCTGCAGTTTGCCTACCGGACAAACAGGTCAGTGGACGATGCAGTGAACATGGCACTGCATTACATCCTGCAACACCTCGACTCCCCAGGGACATATGCATGGGCCCTCTTTGTGGACTTCAGCTCAGCATTCAACACCATCATCCCGGACATCCTCCACTCCAAACTGACCCAGCTCACTGTGCCTGCCCCCGTCAATGGATTACTAGCTTTCTCACAGACAGGGAACAACAGGTGAGGCTGGGGAAAACCACATCCAGCACAGGTGCCCCCCAGGGATGTGTGCTCTCCTCTCTGCTGTTTTCACTCTACACCAACGACTGCATCTTGAAGGACCCCTCTGTCAAACTTCTAAAGTTTGCTGATGACACAACAGTCATTGGTCTCAACCGAGACGAGGACGAGTCAGCCTACAGGCGAGAGGTTGAGCAGCTGGTCCTGTGGTGTAGCTGCAACAACCTGGAGCCGAACACACTCAAAACAGTGGAGATGACAGTGGACTTCAGGAAGAGCCGCCCCACCTTACCCCCCCTCACCATACCTGGCAGCACTGTATCAACAGTAAAGTCCTACAAGTTCCTGGGCTCCACTATTTCCCAGAACCTGACGTGGACGTCCAACATCAGGACCATCACCAAGAAGGCACAGCAGAGGATGTACTTCCTGCGCCAGCTCAGGAAGTTCGACCTGCCCCACAAGCTGCTGATACAGTTCTACAGAGGAATCATTGAGTCTGTTCTCTGCACCTCCATCGCTGTCTGGTTTGGCTCAGCAACCAAACAGGACAAGTACAGACTTCAGTGGACAGTGAGGACTGCAGAAAAGATCATTGGTGTGAGCCTGCCCTCCATGGAGGACCTGTACACCTCACGGGTCAAAAGGAGGGCGGAGAGGATCACTGCTGAGCTCTCACACCCCGGATACAATCTGTTTGAACTCCTCCCCTCTGGACGGCGTTACAGGTCACTGTGCACTAAGACAACCAGGCACAGGGACAGTTTCTTCCCCCAGGCTGTCAATCTGATGAACACTTAACCCACGACAGTATGACTGGACAATAACCCTCAGTGCAATACCTGTAAATATACCTCATACAGATTATAGAGACTTGCGAGTCAAATTCCTCGTGTGTCCAACAAACCTGGCCACTAAACTGATTCTATGGACACACTGTACACACAGCACTTTCGTAAAAGGGCAGAGAACATACTCAGGGATCCACGCCACCCAGCCCACTCTCTGCTCAGACACAAAAACTGCACCTACAGCCTCAGGCACAGCAGGGCGGACAGTATCATCACACACAGAACAAGACTTTACAACAGCCTTTTCCCTGCCGCAGTAAGACTGATAGCAAATATGAAAATGTGAGAAATGTGAGAATATATGTGCAATAATACCTTACTAGACGTGCAATAATACAAAAATGTTCCACACGGTATTTTTGTAAGAGCATCTCATCAACAGTGTTCTCTTGTGGGACCTGAATAACAACAGGACATTCTCTACCAAGCAATGGAAACGAGCCTGAATATAAACTGTGTTTTAGTATGTTATAACCCTTCACTACCTCACCAAGCGCAATGACACAACTCCACCATGTGAATTACTAAGTGCAATGTTTGAAGTTCAATGTGGGAAATACAGTACTATTACCCTATTTTTGTGTATTGTGGTTTTTAATGCTTTGTTGCCTTTATGTAACTTTTTATTTTAAGACTAAATATTCTTTCTGGCTTTTGGCTCCTTACCTGACTCCAAAGGAGAGCTGCACAAGAATTCCTATATGCCTAGACTGTTTGTTTATGCATAAATGGCAAATAAAAATCTTGACTTGACGGAAGTTAACATCGCCCTGGTTCCCTCAACAAAAAGCCAATGGGATTTTTCCATAGGCTTTCGTATTATTGTGGACAATAAAGTCTGTGACAAACAGCGAATGACACACGTTTTGTTCAGCAAGATAATCCTCACAAATCAACACTACTTGAATATTTACTGACACATTTTATTTCACAGAACAAAATGTGAAAAGCTTTGTGTTAACCACAGTCCTTATTTCAGGCATCTAACCCAAAACAGGGTGCCACAGGCACAGCTGAAACCAGTCCCCAATGAATATGCTATTTCCTCTTCTTAGAATAACATTTACTAAAAAGTACCCAGCAGATTTAGGAACTCGTGTAACCCTTTAAAATGATAGCGACTTTGGCCTTTGACCTACACACACAGATACAATGAAATTCCCTACAAAAGTTCCTGAGATATTGTGTTCACAAAAATGAGACAAACGTGAGGATACTGTGACCCTTGACCTTTGACCACCAAAATCTAATCACTTCATTTCTGAGTCCAAGTGGACACTTGTACCAAATTTGCAGAAATTCCCTCAAGGCGTCACTGACATATCGTCGACGTAGTGACAGACAGACAACCTGAAAACATAATGCCTCATGCCGTGGCGATCACCGACAGAGGCATAAAAACACACACAGTTACAGTCACACAACACACCTCATGCGACAGATGAAGGAGCGCCTGGAGCCCATGCACATCCTCATGGAGGACTGCTGTCCCTCCTTCTTTACTGTTCCCGTCTTCAGGTCCAGAATCCGTCCTGTTAACATGAAAACATGATCTCAAATTAAAATTACACACCATGTACACAGATAACATAAAATCATTTTGAATTTGATTGCCCAGACATTGTATGATACTGTCAGTACCTGATGTAACGAAGGTATTGGAAATTTGAGATCAACTTTTATTAATGAAATCATAAAACAGCAGGTGTAATTTGTGTGTATGTCAACGTTGGAACAGTGGTCTCATAATACCAAACCAGAAGACGCTGGGACGGTATGTAAAGTCAAAATAAAAACTGAAAATAGTGATGTGTAAATCCTCTGTGTCCTGTATTACACTGAAAACAACACAGCAGCACAATATCTGATGTGACACCTCATAAACTGTATTCTTTGTTCAAAATAAACTATTCAATCCTGATGCTGCAACACATTCCAATAAAGTTGGCACAGTGAAGAATTTACCACGGTGTGAATAACCCCCCGGTTGCCCTTGATGGTTTTCTGAAGGAAATGCGTATGGATGCTGAGTGCTGAAAAATCGCCCTGAAAATGTTGAACATTTTGACGCCTGAATGCTTTTGATAGCTGAAAGTATACTGAAGTGGAAGTTGAATGGGGCAAAATTTTCAAAGCTAAATATTTCAAAAGTATGAGGTTTAGAAAAATTCTGAAGAGAAACATGAATGTCCTTGAAGAGCTGAATATTTTGATAGCTGATAAAGTTGAAAGTGTGCTGAAGAAGAATTTTTCCATTCATTTGAATGGGGCAAGATTTTCAAAATAAAGCTAAATATTTCAAAAGTATGAAATTTACAAAAGTTCTGAAGAGAAGCATGAATGTGCTTGAAGAGTTGAACATTTTGATAGCTGAAATTATCCTGAACTTGAATTTTCCCATTCATTTGGATGGGGCAAGATTTTCAAAATAAAGCTAAATATTTCAAACGTATAAAGTTTAGAAAACTTCTGAATAGAAACATGAATGTCCTTGAAGAGCTGGACATTTTGATAGCTGAAAAAGCTGAAAGTGTGCTGAAGTAGAATTTTCCCATTCATTTGAATGGGACAAGATTTTCAAAATAAAGCTAAATATTTCAAAAGTATGAAGTTTAGAAAACTTCTGAATAGAAACATGAATGTCCTTAAAGAGCTGAACATTTTGATAGCTGAAATTATGCTGAAGTAGAATTTCCCATTCATTAGAATGAGGCAAGCTTTTCAAAATAAAGCTAAATATTTCAAATGTATGAAGTTTAGAAAACTTCTGAATAGAAACATGAATGTCCTTAAAGAGCTGAACATTTTGATAGCTGAAATTATGCTGAAGTAGAATTTTCCCAATCATTTGAATGGGTCAAGATTTTAAAAATAAAGCTAAATATTTCAAGAGTATGAAGTTTAGAAAATTGCCCCATTCGTTTGAATGGGGCAAGATTTGTTGAAAAATGCTAAATAGTTGAAAAAGTATAAATGTTACAAACAAGAAAAATACAAGCACACATGTCCTTATAAAGCTGAACATTTTGATACCTCAATGGCTTCTGTAGCTGAAAGTATGGTGAACTTATTAAAAATGTGAAAATATCCCTACTGGTCCCCAAAAAGTAGATAAAACACATAGGGTTGTGTGTGTGGGTGTGTAGGTGTTTGTGTGTCTGTGTGTATGTGTGTGTGTGTATGAAAATGAAAGAGTAGTCCTACACCCTGAGGACTACTAGGGTGTGGCTATGGAAATGGGGTATAAAATATAAGCAGTAATTATGCAAAAACTGTAAAAAAAATATCAAAAAGCTGTGTACATTATGAATAGCTGAAGAGTTGCTGAATAGATAACAGTTGAAATGGTATTTTTAGCTGAAGGTATGCTGAAGTTAAGATGAAAATTTTTCCCATACATTTGAATGGGGCAAAATTTGTTTAAAAATGCTAAATAGTTGAAAAAGTATAAATGTTACAAACAAGAAAAATACAAGCACACGTCATTACAAAGCTGAACATTTTGATACCTCAGTGGCTTTTGTAGCTGCAAGTATGCTGATGGAATTAAGTGCGAAAAACGTACAGAAGAAATCAGAATAATAACTAGAGAATTGCATTTTCTGAGGAAAATGCATATGGATGCTGAGTGCTGAAAGATTGCCCTGAAAATGCTTAACATGTTGACACCTGAATGGTTTTGCTAGCTGAAATTATGCTGAAGTAGAATTTTCCCATTTATTTGAATGGGGCAAGATTTTCAAAATAAAGCTGAATATTTAAAAAGTATTAAGGTTAGAAAACTTCTGAAGAGAGAAGCATGTATGTCCTTGAGGAACTGAACATTTTCATATCTGAAATAGCTGAAAGTATGTTGAAGCAAAAGCATCCCATTCATTTGAATAGGGCAAGATTTTCAAAATAAAGCTAAATATTTCAAAAGTATGAAGTTTAAAAAACTTCTGAAAAGAAGCATGAATGTGCTTGAGGAGCTGAACATTTTGACAGTTGAAAGTATGCTGAAGTAAAATTATCCCACTCACTTGAATGGGGCAAGATTTTCAAAATAAAGCTAAATATAGTAAAAGTATGAACTTTAGAAAACTTCTGAAGAGACGCATGAATGTCCCTGAAGAGCTGAACATTTTGATAGCTGAAATTATGTTGAAGTAGAATCTTCCCATTCATTAGAATGACGCAAGATTTTCAAAATAAAGCTAAATATTTCAAATGTATGAAGTTTAGAAAACTACTGAATAGAACCACGAATGACCTTGAGGAGCTGAACATTTTGATAGCTGAAATTATGCTGAAGTAGAATCTTCCCATTCATTTGAATGGGCAAGATTTTCAAAATAAAGCTAAATAGTTAAAAGTATGAAGTTTAGAAAACTTCTGAAGAGAAGCATGAATGTCCTTGAGCTGAACATTTTGAGAGCTGAAAGTATGCTGAAGTAGAATTTTCCCACTCATTTGAATGGGGCAAGATTTTCAAAATAAAGCTAAACATTTTAAAAGTATTAAGGTTAGAAAACTTCTGAAGAGGAGCATGAATGTCCTTGAAGAGCTGAACATTTTGATAGCTGAAAGAGCTGAAAGTGTGCTGAAGTAGAATTTTCCCATTCATTTGAATGGGGCAAGACTTTCAAAATGAAGCTAAATATTGTAAGTTTAAAATTATGAGAGAGAGAGAGAAGTCACAATTACACCCTGTGGACTACTACAGTGTGGCTATTGAAATGAAACATTATGAGGATTGCCCTGAAAATGCCTGAAATCAATTGTTTAAAGAGCTGAAGGATGAGAAGATATGGATGAAGTTCTTTGTTGAAATAGTTGACAACACAAAGATGCCATAGCAATAGTGAACTACATTAAACGGCGTGCCAAGAACAGCTGCTGTTTCATACAGCTGTGCAAAGACCT
>NW_018128425.1:36684-42572 GCF_001952655.1 Monopterus albus
CACAAAAATAATAAAAATCAGGATATCACAGTATGGATGCTGAATCAGCATCCATACAATGAGACTGCCTACAGAGATGAAGACTGTCTGTCTGGTGTGCAGATAACAACCTGTCACATCAAAAAGACAAAGGAGCTCATTTTAGACTTCAGATGACACCAAGAAGGGCTCCTGCTGCTGAAAATAGGGGGAGAGGAGGGGGAGAAGGTGTCTAGCTTTAACTTCCTGGGCATCCACGTCAATGTTGACCTCAAGTGGGCTGTTAACACTGCTGCTCTGGTTAAAAGGCCTCAGAACCGTGAAGAAGGCCCACCTGTCTGCAGAACTGCTGAAGTCTTCTTACCACTGCTCAGTAGAAAGCATTGTAACATACTAGATTACAGCCTGGTGTGGGAACTGTTCAGTAGCCGACAGAGCAGCACGCCAGAGGGTCATGAAAACAGCACAAAAGATCAGTGGACTTTCATTGCCCCCAAGAACTCGAACAGATATATTTGTTGAAAAGCTGATAAAATGAACTGCTTACAGTGCCTTGCGAAAGTATTCGGCCCCCTTGAACTTTGCGACCTTTTGCCACATTTCAGGCTTCAAACATAAAGATATAAAACTGTAATTTTTTGTGAAGAATCAACAACAAGTGGGACACAATCATGAAGTGGAACGAAATTTATTGGATATTTCAAACTTTTTTAACAAATAAAAAACTGAAAAATTGGGCGTGCAAAATTATTCAGCCCCTTTACTTTCAGTGCAGCAAACTCTCTCCAGAAGTTCAGTGAGGATCTCTGAATGATCCAATGTTGACCTAAATGACTAATGATGATAAATAGAATCCACCTGTGTGTAATCAAGTCTCCGTATAAATGCACCTGCACTGTGATAGTCTCAGAGGTCTGTTTAAAGCGCAGAGAGCATCATGAAGAACAAGGAACACACCAGGCAGGTCCGAGATACTGTTGTGGAGAAGTTTAAAGCCGGATTTGGATACAAAAAGATTTCCCAAGCTTTAAACATCCCAAGGAGCACTGTGCAAGTGATAATATTGAAATGGAAGGAGTATCAGACCACTGCAAATCTACCAAGACCTGGCCGTCCCTCTAAACTTTCAGCTCATACAAGGAGAAGACTGATCAGAGATGCAGCCAAGAGGCCCATGATCACTCTGGATGAACTGCAGAGATCTACAGCTGAGGTGGGAGACTCTGTCCATAGGACAACAATCAGTCGTATACTGCACAAATCTGGCCTTTATGGAAGAGTGGCAAGAAGAAAGCCATTTCTTAAAGATATCCATAAAAAGTGTCGTTTAAAGTTTGCCACAAGCCACCTGGGAGACGCACCAAACATGTGGAAGAAGGTGCTCTGGTCAGATGAAACCAAAATCGAACTTTTTGGCAACAATGCAAAACGTTATGTTTGGCGTAAAAGCAACACAGCTCATCACCCTGAACACACCATCCCCATTGTCAAACATGGTGGTGGCAGCATCATGTTTTGGGCCTGCTTTTCTTCAGCAGGGACAGGGAAGATGGTTAAAATTGATGGGAAGATGGATGGAGCCAAATACAGGACCATTCTGGAAGGAAACCTGATGGAGTCTGCAAAAGACCTGAGACTGGGATGGAGATTTGTCTTCCAACAAGACAATGATCCAAAACATAAAGCAAAATCTACAATGGAATGGTTCACAAATAAACATATCCAGGTGTTAGAATGGCCAAGTCAAAGTCCAGACCTGAATCCAATCGAGAATCTGTGGAAAGAACTGACAACTGCTGTTCACAAACGCTCTCCATCCAACCTCACTGAGCTCGAGCTGTTTTGCAAGGAGGCATGGGCAAAAATTTCAGTCTCTCGATGTGCAAAACTGATAGAGACATACCCCAAGTGACTTACAGCTGTAATCGCAGCAAAAGGTGGCGCTACAACGTATTAACTTAAGGGGGTTGAATAATTTTGCACGCCCAATTTTTCAGTTTTTTTATTTGTTAAAAAAGTTTGAAATATCCAATAAATTTCGTTCCACTTCATGATTGTGTCCCACTTGTTGTTGATTCTTCACAAAAAATTACAGTTTTATATCTTTATGTTTGAAGCCTGAAATGTGGCAAAAGGTCGCAAAGTTCAAGGGGGCCGAATACTTTCGCAAGGCACTGTACATCTCTGCTATTTGACTGCACTTTATGTAAATACATTTTATGCATCAAAAACAGATTAAAATATAACCTTAGTTACATCTTTTTTTTTTTCTTATTCCCTGGAAGGGCCTCATGTTCACATTTTAAATTTACAGTATGCGCTGTGTGTTTTGTTTTTAATTCAATAAGGAGAGAACATCAAAACAAAAAAACAAGGGAAGGACAGATCTGTTAATTGAAACTGGTATCATAATGCTGGGGTCCACAATACTATCCCCACTTTAAAGTAAGTCAATACGATGATGACGGAGCCTCCAGTCTTACCTTATCTAATGAAAGTTGCCATTAATATTTAAAAAAACGATCAGTGTCCAACCAGAGAAATTCCATTCAACAGCACTAAAGAAACAGTTTGAATATTTTGAGAAACAGCCCTGCTTGCTTTCTGCTAGTGAATTAAGAGGACTGATATCAATCTCAGGGCTCAGACAGATGTGGAGTCATGATGTGGTCAGTCTAGCTTAGCAGGAAAAGTGGAAACAAAGGGAAATAGCTAACCTGGCTCTGTCAAAAGTTTAAAAATACACCATCCCCTCTAAGGCTCGCCAGATATCCTGCTGTATCTTGTTTAAGCTGTAGAAATGTGAACATGACTGTGTGGTTTTAAGGTGATTTATGTGCTGGAACCATTGCAACAGAAATGTGTAGAAAACACTGACCAAGAATACAGCAACAGCTGCTGTTGAATGGAATTTCTTCAGGGTGATTCACGTTTTTATGTTCTTCCAAGTCAGCAAGCTGCAAAAACATGCAGCCATGCAACAGGCACAAAACAAGTTCAAACAGTGAGCAGCAGAGGAGGAGAAAGAGTATCCCAAACATGCTGCTTTAGTTACACAGAATGAAACTTAACTCTGAAAATTGCTGGGACTTCAAAGGCTGTCTGGTGTTTGTACATGTGTGCAGGCCCATGTGTGTATTTTCATCTCTCATGGTTCTACATGCACATTACTGTGTTAAGTGGATTACTTGGCCCTGCTGATTACTAAGGTTCAGAGGGCCTCTGGGGCCAAATGAACAGACTGACAGACACACTGTGACACTGTGTACCATGAAGAAATTAACAAGGCACGGTTGCCCTCTAGTGAGTGCTCCAAGAATGGCTGACATTTTTACATTTTAAATCTCGCCGTCATCCTCAGTGCCTTATAACACAATACTACCCTTGCATACCAAGAATGATCATGTACCATGAAAGACACAAGGGGGCCCAGGAGGTAGAGCATGTCATCTCCTAACTGGAGGGTTGTTGGTTCAGTTCACAGTACAACATGAACCAAGTCAATATTAGCAGAACTGTGTAGCTGCTAGTAGTTTTATACCTCTCTTATAGGCCTAGGCTGCATCCCATGATACTCTCAGCTCCTCTCCTCCCCTCTACATATTATTTTTCTATGCCACCATTACATGTCACTAACTTTGTGTCTCCACTCTCCCATAGTGTGTCCTCTATCTCTCCCTGTACCTTTCTACAGGTAGCCATGGCCCTAGAGCTCTACGTTTCTGCTGAGCACTCACCGACCACATCAACCTGACCAGTGTTTGATTGTTTGTGTCTTGTTGCTTTTCTTTTCCTTTCTCTCTCCTCTATGCACTCACCCCAACCGGTCAAGGCAGATGGCTGCCCACCAAGAGCCGGGGTCTGTCGGAGGTTTCTTCCATTAAAAGGAGTTTTTCCTCCCTGCTGTTACCAAGTGCTGCTCAGGGGAGTTGTTGGGTTTTCCCTATAATACTGTGAGGTTTACTATGTAAAGTGCCCCAAGACGACTGCTGTGAATTAGCACTATACAAATAAAGTTGAACTGAACTGAACTGAATTTAGATTTGTCTGGTTTAAGAAGCTCCCTGTGGAAATTACTTCACTAAGCGCACTAGAGAGCAAAAACTTAGGCAGAAGGTTGCATCACAAGAGTATCTCTCTCAGACTCGTTGCGAATTTTACATTTTTTAAAATCTGAGTCAATACAAAAATCTCTGCCAAATGTCAAAAAGGCTTCAGGTATTCCACTAAACACAGAGACGTGCCACACAACTGACCCCCAGAATTCATAAACACGCATGAACGCAGCAACAACATCAGTGACTGGGGCAGGAATAATGTCACAACAACAACATACATTTGCAGCATAGTTAGAAAGTTAACTAACTTTCTGTGAAAAAGTAATTTAGCAAATCAGTGACACTGTATTCTCAGCAAATACTGTCCTGACTGCAAAGTGAAGACTTAGCTTGGACATCCAATGATGTCTGGCACAGGTTCAGTATCTGGACGTCTTTTGTGGACACAGACATATGTTTTGGATGTCTACTGACCTCCAGTGTAGGTGTCTACAATACATGCGGCTACAGAACCTATGCTAGACGATGGGGAATGTCCACATTATGTCTGGTTGAGACATGCAGACACTTAACTAACTTTGAACATCTGAAGACATCCAAAACAGGCCCATCTCAGGTCTTAGCATTCTGAGTCATTGTTGGATGTCTGATGACCTCCAAAATATGTCCTGAATAGACATCAAGGTATTTACCAGTCACGTCTTGTGTCTAGATGTACAGATACATAGTTTGGACGTCTTGTACAGACATCCAAATCTGTAATGCATGTTCACGGATGTCAAAAAAATGTCTCTATTTTTCTGTCCTCCTCGGTTACATACATGAGGGGGTCAGAATATTAGGAACACCTCTAAATATAACGTAGTCCAGTACACTGCCACCTTTAACTATGACCTCAATACTAAATAGATAATTGGCGGCTGTGGCTGAGGAGGTAGAGCAGGTTGTCTCCTAACCGGGAGATTAGCGGTTTGATTCCCGGCTTGTCCAGTCCACATGTCGAAGTATCCTTGAGCAAGACACTGAAACCCTAGCTGCTCCCGATGATGACACCGGTGTGTGAAGGTGTGAGTGCTTGGGAGTGTGAATGGCCAAATAGTGTGAAAGTGCTTTGACGGTGTTGCAACGCATAGAAAAGCGCTGTAAAAGTATAAGACCATTTAGACATTTATGACAATTTCACAAAAAAACAAACATTTTGAGCTTCATAAACAGATGTTAAGGTAGAAGTGTTGCGTTGCATTGCATACAATTGAACAGGTGTACCTAATAAAGTGGCTGGTGAGTGTGCGTTGTTTGTAAGCTATTAGCCACGTGCTTATCACTAATTTTTTGGGACTCTTGACTCTGAACAGAAATCAGTTTTGGACCTTTGAAGATTAAGCTTGAGAACCCCTGGCCTAATGTTCATGTAAGTCCTTTTGCAAAGCACTGATTAAAAAAAAGTAGAAAAAAAAATGTTGAGCACAAAGAAAATTCTCTACCTGTCATGGAGTTTTCTGAGGTGCTGAGCTGTTCTCTCAGCTTGTCCACATCGTCAGGGTGGACCTGTTCGTACAGAGTGCTGCCAAACCACTCTGACTGGGGGTGGTTCAGCACTGGCGTCACGGAGTCCGACACATAGATCACCCGGCCCGTCTCTGCAGCAACCACAAACAGGAAACCATCCGCTGCCTCCAGGATCAGGTGCTTCAGCTCCTACAGGGAGCAGTAAGGTACATGAGCACACACATACAGATAGGATCAAAGATAAAACATCATTATAGGTGAACATTTTTTGGCCTACCACAGACAGTCAAATACGTGGAGAAAGAGTATAACACATTTTGAAAAAACAAAGTAGCTGAAGAG
>NW_018128425.1:42607-46182 GCF_001952655.1 Monopterus albus
ATATATATATATATATACACAATTTCTATTCTGAGCTCGTATTCTACCATCATTCTAGAATAAGTCTTGCTTTTCATGTAGGGTTGCAATGGCAAGAGATCTTCATGGTATGATAACCGTCTCAGAATACCAGAGTCACAGTTTCATGGTATCATAGTACACAGTATTACACAGCTAATATTATTATGATCCGCTATAATGACCCACAGGGGGGGGAGTTAAAGAAACACTTTCTTTAATTGCTACTGACAGTTGGTTAGCTGGATCTGGAAGTGTATTTGCAGAGCCATCTTGACTCTAAAAAAATTAACAGGATTATAATAATAAAAGTAATTAAAGTGTTAGCTGGCATGTTAGCACCAGTGGTGGAGGTATTTACATCCTTTACTTACATAAAAGTACTAAGACCCTAACACCACACTGTAAAAGTCCTGCATTGAAAAAGTAAAAGTAAATATTATCACATAAATGTACTTTAAGTGGAAGTGCTCAATGCAGAATAATGCCTCCTGTGACTGTTAGACTATCATATATTATATGATTACTAGCCATGCACTGATGTAAAAGTAGGATTTTACTGTTGCGGTAGGTTGATGTGGAGCTCTGTGAACTATTTTGTATCCATGCACAACAACTGGTTATTGACTGACCGGTTTGAAAAGATTCTGAAATGTGAGAAATGGTGTCACAACGCTGTGAACGTCTATCAGGAGTGTGACAGCACAGCCAGACTGATCCTGTCTGTGCCTCAACTCACACTCATGTTAGCCACGAATGTTTGTGTGTCATTCATTCATTCATTCATTTTCTACCACTTAGTCCCTGAACGGGGTCACAGGGGGGCCGGAGCCAATCCCAGCCTGCAATCGGGCGAAGGCAGGGTACACCCTGGACAGGTTGCCAATCCATCGCAGAGCTAACACATAGACGACCAACCACACACGCGCACACACACTCCTATGGGCAATTTAGAGACGCCAATCAATATAAACTGCATGTCTTTGGACTGTGGGAGGAAGCCGGAGTACCCGGAGAGAACCACGCAAGCACGGGGAGAACATGCAAACTCCACACAGAAAGGTCCTCACCTTCTCGCTGTGAGGCAACGGTGCTAACCACTGCGCCACCGTGCTGCCTGTGTTTGTGTGTGACTTTCTTTTTTTGTTTTTGGGATATCCAAAGTAATTCTGTTGATCACCGCTGTGAGTCAATGAGAAAAAGTGCAGTGAAAATGTTTTATATTTTTATATTAATAACAAAAGGACAACCCCCAGTGCAATACCTGTAATTATTACTGTATATACTGTATATCTGGAAAAAAGCACAACGCAAACTTTGTGTTCCTATATTAGCCAAATTCAATTCAGCCAATATATTAGCCGATTACCCGAGCCAAATTCCTCATAAGCCCAACATAAAGCTGATTCTGACATTTATACAGTATGTCCTCTACAATACTCTGGGTCTCTGACAGTACCTGTTCAGTGAGAAAAGAGGGCTTATAGGCCCCATCAGTGGAAGTGTTGCCAGTGCCCCTCATAGATTTCATATGGGACACAGCCATTCGCAGGATGGTCAGCTTATCAGGCTTTCGGGCCAGGGCGCTACAGGTAGGGACCATGTCTGACAGCTCAGTGATGTACTGTGTCATTTTGTTGCGTCGGCGGCGCTCAATTTCACTGTGGTTCTCTCTGAAATAAAGAAAAGTGCAGTTAGATGTTTGGGAGAATACAGACAGGTATCTAGTAATAGGCTGTTGATCACTAACCAGCCTTGCTTGAACACTAACAGCTAAGATGCATCTGATCAGTACTTTTTCTTCAATGTCTCTCCAGTATATTGGCTATGCTTTGCAACAGGCTTTGTCAGTGCCCCTAACCAACCTGTGATTTGTCTTAGTCTAAAGTAAAGTGCTAGATGAATGATTTTATCCTTACATCTTACTCTACGTGTATTGTCTAGAATCTACAATAAGTTGGTCATGATAAGCATTTTGGAAGAACAACTGATACTGTGTAGTTGAATAAAATTGCCTGTCAACAACATGTGAACATTGCTTATTTTTAGATTATTTCTGGGTTGGCGTTTTCCCTTCAGAGGGACTGGTTACAACAATGCGAGTCTGCCAGCAAGGTCTTTTATGAGAAATTTTCTTTGAGAAGACAGAAGGTACACACAAGGTTTTGCCCAAAACAAAGGGCTTTTAAAGGCTCCTAGACCTGCTAGAACCTGCATTTGTGACTCTGTATTTCACTGAGATATGAAGCAAAAACATTTTTGTCCCAGCATCTAAATTTTTTTGAAAATTTCATGCCAAATGTAGATAAAATAAAAGCCTAAAAGTATGTTTCTGATCAAATGCTATTCTTATCACAGGTCTTCTAGTGGCTCCATGAGGCAGGATGCAGCAGGCTTAGCTACAGGGTTCATAGCTGTCGTTTTCTCCACAGACATTTTCTGTGAATGTTCTCCATTCTCTCATCTACTGTATCTTCATTTTATGCCAAAAGATAATCCAGTGAGTTGAGCCGACTCAACCAACCCCACTGTGCCTTTGATATATTGGAAAGCAGGTCAGAACAGGTGTGAAGCGTGCAGGTTGTACAGCCTGCAGATCCCTGAGCCAGTGGAAAATCCTCTGTGGTCCCAGGTGGCTAGGCCTACCTGGCGTATCTCTCCTTATCCCCACCAGGAACCTGATCATTGTCATACCTACAGAGAAGACAGGACATTGTATGTAACTAAATTTATAGATAAACAGATGAAAACATTACGTAGCAGCTTCATTATACATATTCGTCACATGCAATGGCTGTCATACATGACAGTAGATGGTTCAACGTTTGATGGTAACAATATGGCAAAAAAGGGTGCCAATGGCTGGTGAAACTGGCGTAGTGATAAAAGTATCCTGTTCTACTCTGTGGAAGGGCAGGAAATAAAACTAGAAATGTAAAAATGTTTTTCTTGCACTCTAGCATTTATTTTCAGAGTTGTGACTTTCTTTCATACAGGTTATATTAACTACCAAACTGAACTGTTGACATCTTAGGACAGCTCCTAAAATAACATTAATGGGTACTGCTTCACAACAGCAAAGTGGGTATGACAGCAATGTAGGAGGGTCAGACAACCACACTAGTTTAAAACCAAGCACTTGAGTTTACCTATCTTCCACATTTAAGTGAAGGATTATAGTGTAATGGACATAACACATACAGTGGGTACAGAAAGTATTCAGACCCCCTTAAATTTTCCACTCTTTGTTATATTGCAGCCATATGCTAAAATCATTTAAGTTCATTTTTCTCCTCATTAATGTACACACAGCACCCCATATTGACAGAAAAACACAGAATTTTTGACATTTTTGCAGATTTATTAAAAAAGAAAAACTGAAATATCACATGGTCATAAGTATTCAGACCCTTCGCTGTGACACTCATATATTTAACTTAGGCTCTGTCCATTTCATCTGATCATCCCTGAGATGGTTCTACACCTTCATTTGAGTCCAGCGGTGTTTGATTATACTGATTGGACGTGATTAGGAAAGCCACACACCTGTCTATACA
>NW_018128425.1:46826-54500 GCF_001952655.1 Monopterus albus
GAGCCCTGACTTAAACCCAATTGAGCATCTCTGGAGAGACCTGAAAATGGCTGTCCACCAATGTTTACCATCCAACCTGACAGAACTGGAGAGGATCTGCAAGGAGGAATGGCAGAGGATCCCCAAATGCAGGTGTGAAAAACTTGTTGCATCATTCCCAAAAAGACTCATGACTGTATTAGCTCAAAAGGGTGCTTCTACTAAATACTGAGCAAAGGGTCTGAATACTTATGACCATGTGATATTTGTTTTTCTTTAATAAATCTGCAAAAATGTCAATTCTGTGTTTTTCTGTCAATATGGGGTGCTGTGTTTACATTAATCAGGAAAAAAATGAAAAATGATTTTAGCATATGGCTGCAATATAACAAAGAGTGAAAAATTTAAGGGGGTCTGAATACTTTCCGTACCCACTGTATAAGTGGTCTCACTGTTTAAGTACTCATATAGACTGTGGAAGCAAATCAGAGCAGTACAAATTTTAATCTCATAAGCAACTAAATACTGAATTATAAAACAGCCACCACTGAATATTTACTGTTGAATTTACATACCACACTGAATTAATAGCATTGAAATGTTAATTGGGAAAAGTTAATTGGGAAAACATCTTTATGAATTTTTATTTATTTCCTCTTAAGTTTCAAATAGGTCATTACATGTGATGCAACTTCACAAAATCTGATGTAATTTTTTTTTTTTTTAGCTTTCACAAATTCAGGTAGTTTCCACGTTGTCAGTGAACATAAAACAATATTTACATTGTTCAAGAAAAAAATCAAGCCATAAATCACTGCAAATATTCAGCAGTGGTTAAAGTTTAGAATTAGTGCACTGAGAGAATTATTGCAGCTATTATTTGTTTCCATACTGATACCAGTTCTAGCAGCACCACAGCATCTGCAGGTTTAAGGCAATAGCAAAAATAATCCAAACTATTTAAAAAAACAAGACATGGGCTGTAAGGAAAGCACTTTCCTTTAATGTGTTTATTAAAATACAGGGACACTAGATGCATGATGCATATGATATCCTGTTGATTTACAGCGTGGAGGTTTTCACTGTAGGAGTCCCACTGTGTCATTTCAGCTGTCGTGCACCACAACCCCTTCCCCTAAACACTCTAAGAATATTGTGGATTTGGTCATCTCTCCTCTCTTTGCTGACTTTGTCTGTCCAGCTGTGCATCACTGTATGTCCTATACTGAGAAGCAGGGTGAGCCAACACTCCTAGCTATGGGAGACAGCAGTTAATTGTTCATTTGATGGGAGTAACATATACAAAATGTGCATGTACAGTGGCCAACCCTTTCACTTTATGAATATGAAACTGTCCTATAGCCAAATAGATCATTCATGTATTGCTGTTGTCTATTTATAAAAATGCAGTTCCTCTTGTATCCAGTAGAGAGCAGCTCATCCTCTCTACTCTCACCACTCAACCTCACCGAAAAAAATTCACATCAGCTCAAGAAATAAAGCACTTTCACTGCTGCACAACCTACAGATTTACACACTACACAGTATTAAACAAAAGCAAAGGGAAACAACTGAGATAAATTTGAGGACAGTTGAGATGCACTGACAAAGACTTGCAACCCTCTTCAAAAAAATAAATAAATAGCAAAGCATTTTATTTTTGATGGAGCAAAATAAAAAGCCAGTCATGAGGTGTTCATGCAGCAGTCAGTGTTACAAGCATAATGGTATCTGTAAGGTTCTCAAAGGCAAATTCAGGACTTTTTAAGTCCTTTTAAATGGAACGTTAAGCTCATCTGCAACCAATTCAACACCAAAGAGAAAAAAGATCTGATGTTCCAGTTTGATATAGTGCAGGGATACAGTAACTAATTCATTTATTCACCCAAAGAGTACAGTAAAAAGAAATGAGTTCAGTTACATTTTCTTCATCTCAGCACCTTTTATTTACAATGCCTGCAGATACCTTGAGACAGAATTTGTGTGATATTTGTGAACTAGTTGTAAAACATTTCAGACAGGCCTGGTGTCATCTGCTTTCAGTGTGCTCACCTTGAAAATTTGCTAGGTCCCTCACCATCTTCGTCATCAAAGTCCATTCTGAGAAATAACCACAGGAAACACAGTTACTACTTCTGTTACACTGAGAGCCAGCACAGCTGCCTCAGGATTAAATCCCCTATGTTTTCAGGTAAATAAAAACTAACAAAACGTAAACTCACAGTGATAGTTGTAGACAGCTCGTTTGGCTCTGCTGCTACAAAGTGACAGCTAACAAATACATCAATAGGTCATTGGGCCTCATTTACCAAGCGTTCAGGAAGAAATGTCTTAACTTATGCAGTTTTTACAAATATTCTGACATTCACCCATGCCTTCTTATTTGTTCTTAACAGTAGACTCTACATGCACTCAATAGCACACCTTATGCCAGGCATGGGCAAACTACGGCCCATTAGGCTTTTTAATCCAGCCCGCCGAACTTGTCCAAATTATATTATTAAATTATGTTATCATTAAACCTCATTCGTTTTGCCTTTTCCCTAAGATCTACCCACAAATTTTCAATGATGTTTAAATCAGGGGACTGTGATGGCCATTCCAAAACCTTCAGCCTGCGTCTCTTGAGGTATTCCATAGTGGATTTCGAGGTATGTTTAGGATCATTGTCCTGTTGTAGAAGCCATCCTCTTTTCAGCTTCAGCTTTTTTACAGATGGTGTGATGTTTGCTTCCAGAATTTGCTGGTATTTAGTGGAATCCATTCTTCCCTCCACCCGTGCAATGTTTCCTGTGCCACTGGCTGCAACACAACCCCAGAGCATGATAGATCCACCCCCATGCTTAATAGTTGGCAAGGTGTTCTTTTCATGAAATGCTGCTCCTTTTTTTCTCCAAACATGCCTTTGCTGATTGTGTCCAAAGAGTTCTATTTTAACTTCATCAGTCCACAGCACTTGTTTCCAAAACGCATCGGGCTTCTGTAGATGTCCTGTTGCATACTTCAGACGTTGGATTTTATGATGGGGACGCAGATAAGGTTTTCTTCTGCTGACTCTTCCATGAAGGCCTTGTCTGTGCAAGCATCGCTGCACAGTGGAACGGTGCACCACCACTCCTGAGTCTGCTAAATCTTCCTGCAGGTTTTTTGCAGTCAAATGGGGGTTTTGATTTGTCTTTCTGACCAGCATACGAGCAGTTCTGTCCGAGAGTTTTCTTGGTCTTCCAGATCTCATCTTGACCTCCACAGTTCCCCTGATCTGCCATCTCTTAATTACATTTCTTACTGTGGAAACTGCAAGCTGACAACGCTTTGCTATCTTCTTGTAGCCTTCTCCTGCATTGTGGGCATCAATAACTTTCATTTTCAGGGTCTTACACAGCTGCTTAGAGGAACCCATGGTTGCTGGGTGTCCACAAGTGTGTGCACAAGGTTTGAAGAGTCAAAGTATTTGTACAGCTTTGAAATTGGCATTTACCAATGACAGCTGTTGCTGTGCATCAGATCTAACGAGCTGATTAAGGTCTGATACCTTGTGAGAGACTTTGAGACTCTGGAACTCTTAGGGTGCCCAAACTTTTGCACCATGCCATAATCATGTTTTTATTTTTTATTTTTGTTCAATTTATGGCATAAGAAGTAACTATGCATCACTGTTTGCAGAAAATATTGTGCATTTTTTCCATTTCCAAGAGAAACTGTGTTAACATCTGTTCAAATAAAAAATCACCAAAATCTGTTATTTATCAAGGGGTGCCTAAACTTTTGCATAAGACTGTAAGTCTGTATGGCGCTTAATCATGTCGTGAATCCTGTCGTAAGACTTGTTACTTTATACGAGCAAGGGGACTTCAGCACTGTCAGTTCATTGCGTTCTTGGAGGAAACCGATGCAGATCACCAGGACTTACTTTACCACTCTTGTGTCAGCTGGTTAAGATTGGGCAAAGTGTTTCAACAAGTGTTAGAGCTCAAAGAGGAGCACTTTTTTGGAGTTAATGGGGAAATCTGATGAATTTCCTAAGCTGAGCGACAAGAAATGGCTTTGTGACTTTGGGTTTGCTGTGGACATTTTTTCCACACATGAATGAGCTAAACGTGAAGCTACAGGGGAAAGATCACTGTGTACACGACATGTACACAAATTCGATCTTCAGTCTGACTCCGTTTTAAAGGAGAAGTTCAACTCTCTTAAACTGAATGACTTTTATGCTTTACGTAATGAAGCCACGTTTCCAAACCTTCAGAGGATGGCACAGAAGATGCTGGCGTTGTTTGGAGCTGAACATCAACAAAGCCAGTCACAGATCCATGTTAACTGACCGACACCTCAGATCTATCCTGAGAATAACCACAGCAAAACTAATTCCAGACTTTGATGCACTGGCTAAAAAGGAAGACCAACAACACTGTTTGCACTGAAACTGAAGGTTTATTTCTCTATTGTGCTATGAAAAAATGCATTTGGAGAATAATTTGCATAATAATCCTTGCATATTCATGCTTTGCTACCTGTTAAAGGCCAAAACCTTTTATAGAATGGCTTTAATATGTCATTTATATTAGTTCACACAAACACTCCATCCTTCTGCTCCTGGCTCTGTCAAATTTTAGAACCCATTGTGGCCCGCGAGTCAAAAAGTTTGCCCACCCCTGCCTTATGCTCACTGTAGTTGGCTATTTTTGCTTCAGTATATTGTGTACTTATGACTTTCTAGAGATTTACAACAACACTAATACAGGGGTCCAAACAGCGAGTTATGAGTTGCATTTTGCAACCAAATTTTATTGAGGTACAATATTAGAGCAATTTTCATCTGCAGTTTCTTTATTCTGCAATCAAATATAACACATTTGAAAGCAAACCGTTGGTACTACAATCAAGACAAATTTATTTGCAGCCAAAAAAAGTGTGGATGTCAAATACAAAGTGCTTGAAATCAGAACTATTTTCATTTCAAACAAAAATATATAAATATAATTTACCCACTTTTTTCTTTGTTTGCAGTTTGTCTGCTTTGGTTGTGCTCCTAAAAGCTTTGCTCTCGGTGCACAGGTTTTTTGCTTGCAGAGCCTAAGTCTTTGGTTGCGAATCAAGAACCTTTCCAGGTTCATATTTTTTGGTTTCATGTCTGAGGAGGGGGAATACTGCATCTCTATTGGCCAGTGAGGAGCCAGTGACTTTGGCTGGAAGTCTCTGCCCTTTACTGTTATTAATTCATTCACATTCCAGGGACTGATTTGTACTGAAGCCACTCATGAAGAAAATCATGTCAGATGAGCTTGTACACAATATTGCTAGTCTTTAATTTAAAAAAAAGGGTTTATTTATTTTTAAGTACAAATTTAGGCATCTAATGTGTTTATTGCCAGTCTAGGATCATCAGTTTATAACAGCAGCAGTGGCACACAGCCAAGTTCTAACTACTAGCAACTAGTCATTTAAGACTATCTATCTCTCTTTCAATATATCCATTAGGGATGGGCAATACATTTCAAATATTCAGAGTCATTAAATATTTGAAAAAAATATGAATATTTCGTGCAACTATGGTTTTGTCTTTAAAGTGCCCATGGTGCTATTCCTTGTTTTCTGACTTACAGTATCTACAATGTTACAACAGTGAATTATCATCTGATGAAAGCTTAAGGATTTCCTTGAATGGTCATAATCACCAGGCAGTTGCACATTCATGTGAGCCTAACATCTACTGGTGCCATCGTAAAAGCATAATTTTTGACTGTGCTTGGTTTTGTGGATATATTTTCCCTCCTGCTGCTGCACTGTGACCAGAGGATGTGGGGAAAAATACAGGGCCTGAGGTTACTATATGTCTGGAAATGTCCCTGTTCAGGGACTCACCGTTTTACCTAACCAGGTCTAACCTACAGGCAGCCACTAGTGAAGCTCCCTGCAGCGGTGAATGATCAGCTCAACGCTGGATTCCCCCAGAGCACAGAACCTGTTTGTTTTGACTGCTTGAGTCCAGTGTGTCTGCCGCATGTGCTGTGATGTGTTGCTGATTAACTAGCGGATTAATGACACATGATGTTATTGTCGGTGCTACACTACCTGTTGGAGTTAGTTTCACAACTATGGGACTGTATGTGGTCGTGTGGGGGAAGACGCAGCGACCACCGATTGGATTTACTAACCTTGGAGCTACTTGGAAGGGAGCAATGTTTTCACTACTTGGAGGGACTTAACTAATAGTGTAAAAAAAAAAAAAAATAAACAAAAAACACACATTGCATGTCTGTTAATGTCTTGTTTCTGTTATGTTAGAGAGAATTGTTGTAAGGCTGGAGAAGTTACAATGTCTGCATTATGCCAGATAAAATATGGGGTTTCTCAATTACCCACTTTGTTTAGAGTGTTACACATCTCTTTTCATTGGTACATACTGTATACTGTTGTTGACCTATTTATGGAGGAGACATTCAGATTAATTAATGCTGTTGCAATTTGTCGTGCTGTCCACTTTCACATTCTGGCTCGAGCCTGTCAGGTAGGATTTGAGGCATTGTCATTATTGAAAACGCTGTCCCAGCTTCCTGACCAGTCTTGTGTCAAAAAATGTTCAAGATGTGTTTCCCCTGTTCAAAACCTGGTTTCAACTCGGTGGTTGTGGTTAGGATAAACTTATGATCCAGGCTAGGGCAAACACATCTCGATGAGAAAACAGACACTGACACAACACTGGCAGTGTTGTGTCCATTATCTATACGGTTTATCCTAGTGAGGGTCATGGGAGGGTGGAGCCAATCCCAGCTGTCCACCCTGGACAGGTCGCCAGTCTAACACAGGGCTGACAGAGACACACAACCACACACACTCACACTCAGTGCTATGGGCAATTTAGAGTCGCCACTCAACCTAAGCTGTATGTCTTTGGACTGTGTGAGGAGTCTAGGATACCTGGAGAGAACCCACACCGGCACAGGGAGAACATGCAGACTGCACACAGAAAGGCACCATGTCGGCCCGGGCTCAAACCCGGAACCTTCCTGGTATGAGGCAACACTGCACCACCATGCTGCCTCTCAGGTTTTAACTTTCCAAAATAATTACAGACTATTTGGATTTAGGATGGCTGCAAAGCCAATCTAGAGTTACCCAAGATTAGCAGTAAATGACTAGAAAACACCATGAGGTGCTGCTTGCGACTGCCTGCTTACTTCACAGCGGAACCTTTGACGGACTGCTGTTTCCTGCCTCTAAGGTAAACCGTACTCATTTCCTGTTTTCTGTACCTGCACTGCATTTTGCTTGCTTCCAGATTGTTTAGGAATTAAACTCACTATTTTCTAGGTTCATCTGAATTTTTGAGTGACAACATACGCTTGCACCACTTAAGAACTTGTGTTGCAGAACTTCTTGCTAACTACCAAATTTAACTTGCTACTTTAGGTTGGCTAGTAGCTTAATCGAGAGCAATGGCTTCCCCCTCTTCCTCTCCTCCTTTCTCTTGCTCGGAGTGTCGCATGTTCAGTTATTCCTCTGCCTCCTTTAGCGCTAATGGTACTTGTAATAAATGTCAGATGCTAGCAGCACTGGAGGCGAGGCTCACAGACTTAGAAGTGCGGCTCCACACCATGGAGAATAGGCAAGCTAGCTATGCCCATGTAGCTGGTGTGGAGCCTCCTAGACGTAGCTTAGCCCAAGCTAGCCGCCCCCCACAGCTTCCCGAGCAGC
>NW_018128425.1:57520-60496 GCF_001952655.1 Monopterus albus
CAGGTTGCCCTGGCCCTGGAGCTCTACGTTTCTGATGAGCAGTCACCAGCCACATTGACCTGATCAGTGTTTGATTGTTTGTTGTGTCTTGTTGCTTTTCTTCTTTTGTCTCTCCTCTATCCACTCACCCCAACCGGTCGAGGCAGAAGGCTGCCCACCAAGAGCCGGGGTCCGTCGGAGGTTTCTTCTGTTAAAGGGAGTTTTTCCTCCCCACTGTCACCATAACAAAATAATTCTCGTTTTTATTATGCATTCACATTAAAATTTTATTTTCACTATTATGACATACTATTCTCCTTATAACGATATAGGCTACTGTATTTTCTTGTAATAACATGAGCCCTGCACAGCTTTGAGCAGTACGCTCATTCTCTTCAACACCTCCCATTTCAACTTTCCACACAATGACCAGTGTTGCACCTAGGAGGTGCACTCCAGCCGGTCCTTAAGAATCACTGATGACAGACGTAAATCCACACACATCAAAATTAGGGATGCTCCGATCCACCTTTTTTGCTTCCAATACCAATTCCGATACCTGGGATTCAGTATTGGCAATTACAGAGTACCGATCAGATACCTAAGTAAAATTTTTATAAAGTGCTGAATTACCTAATTAACTGTATGCATCCCTGTGAAATGCATTGGGCTCTACATGAACAATGTCATAACACTGTAAAAGAAAATAAACTAACAAATTATTCATTATTAAATTATTAAAGCAGAACCAGAGTGCAAAGAGTAATTTGACATCCAAAAGCAGCTGAATAACAAGAACTTCACTAGCTTGTGCTTGACTTTCAAAATTAAAGTGCAAGGAATTTCACATCCAGTGCAAAAGCAGCTGATACGAAAGTTTGTTGCATTTAGCATGGCACTTTGAGGTACAAAATGCACGTCCAACCAGTGTGCAGTTAAACTTAAAGGTGACACATTCAGAGCTGCAAATATCTGTTGTAAAACTCACCGCGTTGACATCCTTCATTTCTTCGGAGATGTGTTTGCACATTTTTCGGTAAAGTTCAGGTAGAGCAGTTTCGGATAAATATTTCCGCTTCACCATGTTGTACCGGGGTTCCAGGTGATAAGCAGTCTAAAGCCCTTGTCTCCAACGACGGAAAGCGGCTGCCCATCCAAAACAATGAAGTTCAGTATCATTTCAGTTATTTTCGCTGCTTTCACACTTTCAGGCGGAAATGACTGTGTTCTTTCCTTTGTCTCTTCCAAAGTTAGTTGCTTCGTTCCGTCTCACTTTTGTTTGTTCTGTTCATTGAACTCTGCATGCTCGTTTGGATGAAATCTCTGTAGATGCTTTATTAAATTTGTAGTGTTGTAATTCGACGTTTTACCGCCACCCCTCAGAACGTTAACCTTGCATATATTACAAACAGCGACGGGACTTACTGGCGTTTCTGTCACAAAGTATCTCCAGATCGCGGATGTTCTGCCTCGCTCCATGCTATTAGCTTGATCACATGAGGACTAAGCACACCACGTGTGCAAGATGCAACATGCTGCGCAGTCTCAGCGCAGCGTTAACTTGCATAGCAAAAGTTTTTTCTCAGATCGGGGCAGTTGTCGTCGATACCCGATCTAGAATTTTATTTCATATCGACGCCGATACCCGATACAAATATTGGCTCGGAGCATCCCTAATCAAAATAACACTCACTTCAATGCTGCTGTAACACATTTCAGTAATAGTTGGGTTGGTTGCATTTCAGGGCCAGTAATGAGATAAACAATGGCATGATGATTCCATTTGAACCAGGTGATGTCAACAGGTGACTGCGTCATGATTTGGTACAAAAGTGGCACCCAGGAAAGGCCGAACCCTTTAGGAGCAAAGATGGGCTGAGGACCACCAGTTTGACAACATATGTGTGAGAAGATTATTGAAATGTTTAAAAACAATGTTCCTCAAAGAAAGATAGGAAGGGATTTGGATCCGTCACCCTCCTTAAGACTTGCTTGCAGGAAGAATGGGACATGACACTTTACACACTGAATCACTTGGTGTCCTCGGCCCCTAAACATCTTTTAGGTGTTGTGAAAGGCAGCATCACAAGGTGGTAAACGCTTTACTGTCCAGAGTTTTGTTTGGAATATGTTGCAGCATCAGGATTGAAGTGAGTTTATTTAAGAATAAAACTGATGGTGTCACATCAAATAATGTGCTGCTGTGTTGTTTTCAATGTAAAACAGGACACAGATTTACACATCACTGTTTTAACTTTTTATTTTGATTTTACACACCATCCCAACTTTTTCTGATTTAGGTTTGGATATACAACCAACATTTTTCTGCTGCTTTATAATTGATATTGGCTAAATTAGTTTTATTGCATATCATGCAGCATAATATTCATTATCCAATTGTATGGTTGTGGAGTACTTGGCATGATTCGCCTCCAGGGGGGAACCACTGTGCAGGCTGGGAGTACATAAGGTACACAGCCAAGGTTAGCTAAAGAAAGCACTGTGTGTGTGTCTCATTTTTACACAAAATAAACTATTTGATTCCCAATGTGTTATTTATTATTTCATACAACTAGGGGGTCAATTTAACTCTTAGGGCAGAGACACGCCAAGCTGATGTGAAAGAACTAGCAATGATGAAGGCCAACCTCTGTGCCACCTCAAGTTGGATTTGTCTGGGCCAGTTGGGTTGAAAACGTGACACCTGACCACGCCGCACAGCCAACGATCGACTAGTACATACACTCTACTCCTGGGTGAGAGAAATAACTCCCCCTACCAACAGGTGGCAGTGTCTTTATCCATAAATTCAGAAAGGAAAAGAAGAAGAGCTAGAATGTGAAAGTAAATGCTGTAAACAAAACACCTGTTCAAAACAGCTGCTGTTTATAGGTGCTTATAATCGAGAATATGTCTGATAAGCTGTAAATGACTCTGCAGTTCTCTACCCTTGGTCTTTCAGTTGTGGAAGTAGAAAGGAGGACGTGTAGGTGAAAA
>NW_018128425.1:60517-71465 GCF_001952655.1 Monopterus albus
AAATGGGTGAAATCGTGCACACTACAGCGACAGGGTGAAATCGTGCACACTACAGCGACAGGCTGAAGGCGCTTTCCCAAACCGTTCTCTTCTCATGCACTGATTCTAATGGAGTACTACCACTCCTTGCTCAGAACAGAATTAATTAGAAACAAAAAGAGATCTGAACTTCCAAAGTATGTGACTCTTGTGTATGTGTCTTGCCTCAATCTCCTGTTTCTAAATCTTATGCTCACATTGCCACAAGAAGTGTTTTTTTTTATATTTGGCAACATATAGTGATTTCTGAATCTTTTTATAAACCAACAGGAAGCCAACCTGAAGTAAATGCCCCACTTTGAATCAGCCAGTCTGTAGAACAAAAGAAACTTTTTGTAGCAAAGTCAAAAGCAAGTTTTATTTAAGCAAACAAAAGAAATAAACATGAGTGTACCAAAGACTTTGTGATTGCAACAGTTTTCTGGGAGATGTGGTGGATTATCTAACAGAAGGGGTGCTAATATTTTTGGCCAGACCTACAGCACTGCCAGAGTCCAGTGCCAGCCAAGAAGAAGAATAAATGACAAGAGCACGAGACCAGACAAGAGTAAACATGGGACTGGCTTTTACTCACTGACGAGAGCTAAAAAAATAACACTGTCAGGGTTACTAAACTGTTAATAGCTACTGTCCTGACATTAACATGAAAACATCTCTGATAACATTATTTAAGAAATACTTCAACATAACCCCATCTCACAGGGAATTTTCCAGATGTAAAAAATCATCAACCTCAGGCACCCAAATAAATGCACCTAACAAACCCATCTCAGCCAGCTTGTAATAAATTGTACTGCCCAATTATGTGCAATATGTATCATGTCACCAACAATGTTCAAACACCTGGCAAACAATCTGAAAATTCCACCAGTATTTTAGTAAAACTAAAAAACTGTCATTCTTATTTGTTATTGCTTTTGTTATGAGTGTTCATCTCTGCTGTCACAATAAATAAAATATTAGAGTCAAATTTGTATAAAACCCTGTAGCCTACCTAATGTAACAGGTGACCCAAACAAATTTTCATCTGCTTCTGGGAACTGTTGCATATTATTTTCAATTTCACACTGCTATAAAAATATTTTGAACCCTTACAGCAGAAAACATCTGTAGTGGGTAAAAGCAGGCCTGCAGTAAAGGTACTCACCCTCCCGATCTTCTCTTTCCCCCACGACCTGGCACAGCTCCCCCCATCCTCACCTGGCCGACACCAACTGCTCCTGGCATTGCTACAGTCCCAGGCAACTCATTACTCATCTCTGGAAGATACAACAGCAACAGTAAACCAGCAGAGGGTTAGCATAGGTACCCATCACAGAGGACTAACGTGAAATGTTCAGTCTTTCCCATTTGTAGAATTATTACAAATATTATGAACATTTGTGGAGTTCTGGTTCACTCAGAATGCGTTAGAAAAAGGGATCACAAAAGGCAGACTTTATATCACCAGTGACAATCAGGGAATCAGAATCCTTTCAAATCCACCTAGCAAAGATTAAATGGGTTTTTCAAACCAGGATTCGTCACTTCAAAGAGCAGGCCATGGAGGCGCTCTCGCTAGCTAAACTCAAAAACAGTGGCTGCCAGACTGAAGAGGTGGCTTTTGTACAGAGAGAGTGGCACAAAGAAAGAGCACAGCTAGGGTTAACACCGGTTTGGCTTTTTGACATGGAGAGAGATAAACTAAGCCAAATGACTCAAATCTCATTCAGATGTGGTGCTCTTCTCTCTGGATCCATTAGCATCTAAAGCCAACAAGTTTTTGGTAACATTGGCAACCTAAGCATGGTCATTATTTTACTTTTGTATTGAATTTATATGATTTTAATTTCAGAGTAATTTGCCTTTGTCATTGAGCACCTTCCAGCAAACACTGCATTTTGCAGCTGTTCCACTGATTTCTGAGATACTACACCAGCCAACCATATTTATTAATAATGATGTTTTGTTTTACAAGAGCGTTGTTGAGTTATCACAGGTCTGTAGCCCATACTGGCATTCAAAGTGTCATACTTTTTCACCGTTATGTTTGTGGTGCCCTGGCAGTGGCGTTGCATCAGCAATGCGGTGTTTTTAGCCCTGCATTACGCTTATAAAATTCAACCTGCATGTTTTTCCTTTCTGCCACCAGGTGTAGCAAAGCGTGCTATGCTATTTATGGATGCACACACAGCAAAGTAGGCTTCTCCCATATTCCTTACCATACAGACACAGCACCAGTTAAATATTTAGCCTATAATCTGCTACACTGAGTGTCACATATCTAATCACATCCAGTCACAAAGAAAACTAATGACACTGTTGGCAATTTCCTGATGTTCTGCATAAATTGGTCATGAAATGTGATCTGATCTTCACTACAGTCACAATTATCAACACACAATATTTCTAAGCTGATAAAACACAAACAATCATGATCTTTCATTTATGCTCTTTTTATTTTGAATGGGTAGCTACAGTGAAGATATGGTTTAGCACCATGAGCTAACACTCAATAGCTGGAACTTGGGAAGGCAACATGAAAATCAAAGGACTAATCACCCTCCAAGATCAACTGGTCTTGGCAAAAATACTACCTCTCCTTGTGGTATTTTGGAGGGTCAGCTTCCAGGACTGCACCTTTTACACAGAGGGGGAGAACTTACAGAAAATTCCTGCATTGAAAGGGCAGTGTTAAAGGGGGTTTAGTAGATAAGGTGAAAATCCCTGCATTTCTTGAAATGCATTTCATGCAGTGTCTTACTGATATGCAGCTAGTCAATCAGAAGCCAAGCTTTTACTCAGTCACATACAGTACACATCTTCAGACAGCCAGAGGCTAAAAAGCCCTGAAGTCAAACGCATTAATTAGCATGCTGGGAGACCACGGGGAATGTTGCGTACGTTCTCCTTCTCAATCAGCGCTCTCCCTCAGACAAGGTTATTTCTGCTCTCCCGCTTCCCGTCATCCTTTCTTTCTTCTCTCCAGATTTCTTTTGCCAATACACCAAACACCAAACTTATCAAATAGTTTCAGCACTTTTACTATTCAAAAAGGACAATTTACAAGCCATAGGAAAATAAACACAAACACACAGTACACAATCATGTATTCAGAGTCCTTTCTTATGAGTTAAAAAGTATAACCAACTAAGTACAAACTAACACAACTGGATATAAAATTAGAAGGGTGTCACCAGAAGGATGTCTGTACTGTATATTTAAACATCTCTTCCAACATTAAATGATACATGGACTACACTTGTATAGCACTTTTCTACCTTAACTGACAAAAGTGCTTTACAATTTTTTTCACACACAGATTGATGGCAGCGAGCTGCAACAGCTCTGCCTCTTTTGTGTTTATTTTCGTGTTTCCATGGGCTTCAGTGTTTGTTTGTTTTTTGCTATGTCTCTTTTCCGTAAACGCTTGTGAAGTTGGGCTACCAGGGATACAACTTTTATTGCGTTTGCATCGTATTTTGTACTTTTTTACGAGTCTGCCTCGGGGGGACCCTTGTGTCGTGGCCCCGACTGTTTGCTCTGCTTGGCAACAGGCCTCGGGGGGACCCTTGTGTCGCGGCCCCGACTGTTTGCTCTGCTTGCCAACAGTCAGTTTCCTTGTTGAGAGTTGCTGGGGATTCCTAAGGGGATGCTATGAGAGGGGCGAGTCTGCAGAACTGGAGCAAAGCACTGGGAGAGGAACTGAAGTGAGGTGCTGGGGGACAAGATGGACAAGCTGGCCGCGCTGGCGGAGCTGCAGCGGGTGTACAGGAGGAGAGGTCCTGTACACGCTTCAGCGGGACTCCAGGATCTGTGGTCCATGGTGACGGTTCTTCGCTGATCCCTGGGCCTGCTGAGTGTAGGCGCATGGTGTCTCAGCGGACACAGCACCCGCAGGCCCTAATCCTCATCTCGGGGACCTCAACCATGCCATGCCTCCCTCCCCCTCTCTGCCACCTACACAAAGAACAATAAAACTCTGGACCATACCATATGCTAATGCTAGGAAGGCATACATTTCTGCCCCTCCCCCTCTGACCACAGACTGCCCTGTTTGTGATTTGAGTGAGAGCAATATCTGTTCCTGACTTTCTCTGAAATGCTTGTACTGTCTTGTTTTTTGGGTATTCTTGATTTGTTTTTTAAGACGCGCTGCACGGAGCGGCAGCGGGTTCCAGTAGCTCTGTAGTCTTTTGTGTTTTTTTCTTTCCATGCTTTCTGAATTTGTCTATCAAGATCGGTGTGTGGTATCTGTTCTTATGGTGTCTTGTTGCTTCCTCTCTGTTGTTTTTGTCCCTTACTGCTGCTGGAACACTGGAATTTCCCCACTGTGGGATCAATAAAGTTCTACCCTACCCTACCCAGCTGCAATGCAAGTCAATGGCCTGGCCCCCGGGAACAACACTGGGCTCAGTGTCTTGCCCAAGGTCATTTCAACACAAGGAGCAGAGGAGCCAGGAATCAAACTGCCAACGCTGCAATTAATGGACAACCATACAACTCTTAATGCTACTTACTGTATATCAGCCAGTTCTAGCTTGGCACAGATACACTGGTATTGGCACATGTTGGCCAACAATAACTGACTGCAGAAAAGCCAAAGACATATTTTGGGTTCATTCAAAAACTGTCTCTCCATTAAATGAAACTGGAGAAATAATAATAAAACTGTGTTAGACGTCAAAACATTTTTCTTGTTTTTCTTTTTCCTCAATTTTTGATAAGTGTACAACAGTTTTATACAAATTCCTTTTTGTAATTTAAATAAGAATGCATAAACCAGAGCTTTGCCTAAAGAAAGATATAATGGGAAACTGACAACTGGAACTGCAAGTAACAATTAACTGAGGAATTTTTATTGTTAATCTGTTGGACTTTTTTATTAATCAAATGACTGTTTAGAAAAATGGCAAAAAAAGAAAAATGCCCTTCACAGTTTCCATGAGCCCGAGGAGCTGTGTTGAAATGTCTGGTTTTGCCCAACCAATAGTTTCCTGTGATACAGAATAGAGAGCAAATTCTCACCACTGACACACTGGAATCAGAGAAAGTTTGCCATTTTGGTATGCTAAATGATTTGAATAATTGAGTATCTGTAACACTGTGGATTGACAAACTGATTAATGGAAAAACCATTTCAGCACACACAAAAAGCTAGAATTTCAATCAGTAAGTATCTAATCAAAGAATTAACAAGACTAAGAACCTGACCAAGCATTTTCCTGTAGCTTTGAGTACTTCTAGTTTTTTTACTACAGTATGAGCTATATATTGCATGACCCTGAAATAACTTCTGCCATCTCTCAACACAGAGCCCCCATTAGATCATTCCAACTGTCATGTTTCACATGCTCTTACAACAACTAGGTGTAGGTGAAGGCCAGCTGGAGCTAATCCTGCAGTGTTCCAGCATTCCCACACCCCTGGGTGCCTGAGGACAACACACCTGACCATACCACCATGCCTGGGAAACAGTAAGGCTGATCACAGATTAGCATGCGAACTTGCAGCGACAGCATTTGAGTGGGTGGTAACATTACAAGCCTAACATTCGGGGATGATCACCGCCTTCCATACAAGACATAAGATTCTCATCTGCAATGAAAAAACATATTTTCTTTAAGAAGAACACCAGAGAGGGTTTTGTTTTCTTTTCGTATGCTTCTGCTTCTCACAGTGCTCTTCTATTATGACAGGGTTGGTTTCACATCTGTTCATTGTTCATTCTAACAACACCTCCTCTCAATACTCTGCATGCAGCCAGAGTGCTAATAACCAGCCAATTTTTTATTTATATTCCCTTTTCATTTACATTGCCAATGAAGTGACACAGAGCCTAAGCTATAATTGACCTGTTTTGATATAGAAGAAGCCCCGGCCCTCTGTCCTCTACACAAGAGTGATGACTTTGCCAGTCTTTCCCAGTTTGGACAGCTCCTTTTGGTGTCATTTTCTTTTAACCAAATCCTAGGTCCTATTTGGAGAGGCAAGAAGTAAAAGTTGCAAGATGGAATCATTTATGCCTTTATTTTTATCAAATATTGGTGAATAATAATAACAGCTTTAAGGCATGTTAAGAGACTACAGTATACTTTGTACAGTTAAACATAATTTAAATTAAGAGATTACACTGTATAATGTGGAGACAAGAAAAATGGACGAGATCCTGTCAGGGTATGTACATTTAAACTGTACAAACCTGTTTCACAAACACGCTAACTAATTCCACTTCAGCATTAGGAGACACCTTTAGCAATTTATATTTTAATTCTTTACCCGGAAATGTAGCTTTCCTGTAGAGCTTCACATGATTTATTACACTTTAAGATCGAATTCTAGTAAATCCATAAACACCTGAACCAGCTAGGACCACGTATTTAATCTCAGTGACTGACACAATCCCTCCCTTCCTTCTTTCCTTCCTTCCCTCCGGGGTGAAGGACTGGGGAAGTTTACACATTATTCAGTGTGTTACTTGGTGTCACTGGGACCAGATGCTGCAGAATGACTTTAAAGGAGCTAGGAAATGCTACGCCTATGTGGACTTCGGTTTGCCCCCGAACCAGAAGGGCCATGAAGTCAGCAGTGGAGGGTTTTAACGACTTTGCGGTTTCGCTCTGTCCGTGAAAGCGGAACGTTAACAGCATAACAAGGCAACAAATCTACACCCTTCATACATGTAAGAATCAACAGGCGAGCAGCACAGAAATACACATACAGCCTAAGTGACGCTGTCTGTCCGCCTTTATTTTATGACAAGAAGCATTTGTCTAAAACGTCCCGATATGAAGGGCAATGCTGCAGGGCAACGATATGCAAAATAACCTTTTGTATGGGAAGAAAGCAAAGGGTCCGCGAAACGAATGTAGCCATAACGGGAACAAAGCCTCCACACCAAAGCACCATAAATAACAGTACATATAACTACAACAACAACAGGGCGTTGTGACATCTGGCCACGCTGGTTCGAAACCGGTGAAGAATACCCTCCTTGTGAGCGGCCGTTCAGTGGGGGAAGGGGATGTATGCTGGGGCCAGGCTTCAGCGGCCTGTCGGTGTTTTGCCACAGCCCGCGACTAAACAACACCTAGTTTGGTTTTTCCATTCTAGACAGCACCGGTAAACATCCCTTTCCGTGTACACAGACAGCCTAGTACCGACTTACCAGACGGGTTAACCGCGGCGGGAGTTGCCATGCTTCCTCAGCAGAGAAAAACAACAAAACAGCAGCGATGGAGATGACGCACAATAGGACTACAGAGCTCCCGTGAGAGGCTGTCCAAGCTCCGCGGGACTGGCGCTGGGTCTCGGTCCAACCGCCTCACATCCGTTAACACGAAGGAAAATGATCGGGATTTTTAAAAATCAGCAAAAGTCCGTTTCTTTATAGAACATATATATATATAGTGTATGTTAACGAAAAAAATCTCTTTGAACATACTTAATAAAAATGCAAGCTGTCTGAATGGTAGCACCGCGAGATTTTAGGGTTGCTTGAATAAATTAAGACGCTGTCCATATCTCATAAGATGTCACCCTAAAACTGATAAGTCTACCTGTAGATAAAAATCTGGTACAATATGCGTTAACAAATGTGTAAATCATTTACTGCCACTTTCTATACGCTAGTCACAGTTTATAAGTTGTGATGTATTCATTTCAGATGAAAGGCATTTCTATATAAATTAAGTAAAGTGTTAGTAGTATTATATTCAGCTTTAACAATACTCCAATAAGTAATGAATTTAGGTAATTTGGGAGAGCATAACAGCACAGCATTGTACTTCTGCCTTGAAAAGTGTTAAGGCAAAATTTTTGGTGCTGAGACCTCCAAGCACATGACCAAAGTCACATAACATTATTCCTGTGAGATCACATGGATGGGTGTGGTCAGCATCAAAAAGGAAGTTGACTCCAAAAAGCAAGAGGTATGAGAAATGACTTCAGTTTGTATGCTTCAGTTTGATTTTAATGTAAGGGTGTAAAATTTTACTAAAAGGGGACATCCCTGAAAAAATCAGCGTGAAGTGTTGGATGAGTCCAGAGATAATTATCTATTTGTCATTTACATGCATAAAGTAAAAAAAAACTAAGATGATACTTTTTTTATGATTTTAAATGTTTGAGTGTATATTTACAAAATGAAAGATATAACTTGTAATCTAGTAGACCCATTTGTTCGTTAACCCTCCTGTTATGTTGCGGGTCAAATTGACCCACGAACATAACTGCTTTAAATGAGACAAATATTTGATATGAAGAAATGAACATAACAGGAGGGAACCCTCCTGTTATGTTCATTTCTCAGGTGATGCCTGCTCAGCAGTTATGTTCATGGGTCAATTTAACCTGCAACATAACAGGAGGGTTAAATATCCATGCTGAGCATACCTGCAATTCATGGTTGTATTTTGTGATAGTAAGAGTATCTTCAGTCTGAGTACATTCTTATTCATAAAGTTTTCATGAATTTGAAAGTGGGTGTCACTGAGTGTTAAAGTTTTCTTAGAATGTCTAAAACCCTTTCACAACATTCAGAGGAGTAAAACCAGAGAAAATGTCACTCTGTATTGTAACATTTCCCTTAAATGTCAAATGCCCAGTAAGCCCTGCAACCTACTATTGTCACTCTGTGCTGTTTGCAGTTGGACCTGCTACACCTCTACCTGACAGACTCTTACCTCCTGCTCGCTTTTTGGTGTCTCAACTCTTGTCATTCTGCTCAGTGCTAGTTGCCTCCAGCCCCAGCGACAGCTCAGCTACCCGTTACTTCCACATCACAACCTGAATTGTCTCCAAACCGGTGACAGCTCAGCTAACCCGTTTGTTCCTTGTCGCTGCCTGGGTTGCCCCTGACCTGTGACTGCCCAGCTTACCTGCTTTTCTCTTGAAACTGAGTGAGTCTCCTCTAGCCCTGTGTCAGATATTCACCTGTTGGTTCCGCGTGTGTGGTCTCCAGCCCGGTGTCAGCTCTACTCACCTGTTGGTTCCTCATCTCTGCGTGTGTGGTCTCCAGCCTGGTGTCAGCTCAACTCTCCTGTTGGTTCCTCGTTGCTGACTGTGGGGTCTCCAGTCCAGCATCAGCACTTTTCACCTGCTGGTTCCACGTCACTGTACGAGCTGTTCCCAAACCAGTGTCACCTCAGCTCCCTGCCTAAGCCTCATTGGACCAAAATATACGCCTGCTGGCATATACTCAGTTCGCTGGTCTCTTTCTACATCACTCCTGAGTTCCTGCCTGCCTGGCCACAACCTCAGCACTGCCAGGCGTCCTCCTACTTCACCTTCCTGCTATTAGCCTACTCAGTGTGGTCCAGCTCAATCTTCATGTTCCAGCTCGTTCTGTGACTGTCCTTGACTAGAACCCTGCAACCCATATCCTGTTCCAGGCTGTTCCCTCCTACTGTCTACCTTTGAGCCCTGAAGTGAGACCTTCTGGTCCTCTGAGCTCAATCCCCACATCTCTTCTCCACCCAGAAATCTACTGCTACCCACCTTTGTTCACCATTGCTTTACAGAGAACCAGTTACCCGTCGGACCTAGTGTCCACGCTCAGACTCCATATTGCCCAAACACTGTTCTGCCTCCGCTCCAATCCAGCAGTGGCCATTGGTCCACCAAGTATTCATCCTGTCTCAGCCTAGATGTAGGAACATTATTTCAGGAGATGCTCCTAGGGGATGTACAAGGTTGGAGCACTTGTTGTTCATTACAGTACAAAGTTAGTGATCTCATGAGTGGCAGCAGAATGGTGCATGTGCTAACTTTTCAGAATCAGAATCAGCTTTATTGGCCAGGTGTGTTGGACACACAAGGAATTTGACTCTAGTACAGCGGCTCTCAATGTGTATGTACATGTGTTATGTTCGCTCGCACACGGAGTGAGTGAGGAAAAAGATGGACCCAGGTAGCTGACTTCAGTGCAAGCAGTGAGTAATTTATTTACAGTGTCGGTAATGATGAACAAACAAGTTAGTGAGGGTATAATATGAAACCGAGTGTCGATCAGCAACAATACAGGAAGTGGGATGAGATGGATGGAGTGGGCCAAGCTGCGTAGCAGGGTCACTCCTAAGCTGGCCGGTGGGCAATGGAGGTTACTGTGGGGATAAAAGGAGAAGAGTTTGTACATACAGTTACTGGTGACTGTGCATCGACCTGACTGGTGGAGGCTGGAAGGGTTGAGTGGAGCCAAGGTCCGGAGGTAGTAGTCCATGGAGGGAAACGAGGAGAATTCTGGTTGTGGAGAGGCAAGGCAGAGTACTGGGTGAAACTCAGCGGGAGCTCGAACAAACATATAGAGAAATCAAACATGGGAGGCGACTGGTAGAACAACATGTGGGCCTGAAAACGAAAATGAACCGGCAAGGGACAGACAGGAGAGCAGGGTATAAATAGGGCAGGACTAAACAGGTGCAGCTGGTGACAATCAAGAGGTGTGGAGCAGGTGTGGTAATCAGGGGTCGAGGATGTGAAACAAAAGTGAGGGAGGTTAGAGCGGTAAGTACAGCCGGGCAAACCTGACAGGACCCCCCCCAAGGATGGATCCACCGGTGGTGGATGAGATCCGCCCTGAGTACCTTAAGTATCTGGATGTTGTTGGGCTGTCTTGGTTGACACGCCTCTGCAATGTCGCATGGCGTTCGGGGACAGTGCCTCTGGACTGGCAGACCGGGGTGGTGGTCCCTCTTTATAAGAAGGGGGACCGGAGGGTGTGTTCCAACTATAGGGGGATCACACTCCTCAGCCTCCTCGGGAAAGTCTAACCCAGGGTACTGGAGAGGAGAATTCAACCGATAGTCGAACCTCAGATTCAGGAAGAACAATGCGGTTTTCGTCCTGGCCACAGAACACTGGACCAGGTCTATACCCTCTTCAGGGTGGTGGAGGGTTCATGGGAGTTTGCCCAACCAGTCCACATGTGTTT